>NC_136905.1:28411094-28608594 GCF_949606895.1 Notothenia rossii
AGCTAATCTCATCAAAGACTGGTTTCTTAGTTTCTTGTTTTCTTTACACATAAACATTTGTTCATACTTTTCAGATGTCCAAGCTCCCAGCTCTTTAGCTTCTTTATAAAAATGATTCAGAGCCAACTTTGCATTTGATATTAGGATCATGATGGTAATTGGCCCCGGGGTCTCGGTAAATTGCCAAGTCAAGGTGGGGTGTTTTTAACAATTTCAGGCCTCTCATTCAGCCTTTCTGCCCTGTGGAGCTATTTTACTGTGTGTAGGGGGTGAAGACACTTTCATTTAGATCACTAAAGTAGATCCTCCAGCCCGGGCTTCCTCCACCAACATGATTCTTCCTCTTCCACTTCATTTCCAACAACTCTTCTACTTTCTTTCATCACTTCTCTGCTCCATTCCCATGTATAATCTTCTTTTTCCTCCTCCCCCAAGTCCCTCTATCCTACTCCATCTATTCCTTTGACTTCCTTTTCATCTCCTCTGAACCCTTTAACAACATAATGAGCCTCATTCAGCAGGGCTAATTGTTTTAAAAACTCCCATGTGTGCCAATGCTTCAGAGAGAATTAAAGCAGTCATTGATAATCGTAACACCAAGTTGTTCTCATGTCTTTCACTAGATATCTGAACTTTAGTTATCACATAGTTTTGCAGAGGGATCTTTAAAAAATGAAATCAAAAGATGCTGTACATAATATAAAATATTTGATAGTGGTTTCTGTCTGTCTGTGTTAGAAGTTGAGTTGCTAAGTGGGGCTTTAGTAGGTGACATTCGTAGAGTTCTGGGTAGAGATGTCCCGATCCGATCACGTGATCGGGGATCGGAGCCGATCGGGATTTTTTTTGTTTGTTTTTTTTAAATACTTTTTATTTTTATTTTATTCAATATTACAAAACAAAAATGACCATGTTCAAGTCTTAAAGTCATCCTGAGGCCTTAGTTTTGGTTTGAAATTACACAACATCATGTATGTGTTGCTTCTTTGGGGCTTGTTTTCATAGACCTGGTTGCTTATTTTTCTCAAATCTGGCAACAGAGCGGGCAGGGCGCAGTGTCTAATTGTAGCAGTAAGCTAACGAGTATTGATAAGCTTTATTTTGTTTTGATCCAATGCTGCACAACTGAACTGATCCAATGCTGCTGTGAAAAAAAGAAGCTATATCCATGTTGGATAGAATATCCAATTTAAATAAAAAAAATAACCTTAAGGGACAACTTGAATACTTTTTTTTTTTTTTCTCTTAATGCATTGCATAAAGATCGGATCGGGAAAGATCGGTATCAGCAAATTGTCAAAATCAAATGATCGGAATCGGATCGGGAGCAAAAAAAGGTGATCGGGACATCCCTAGTCCAGGGCTGAAGTCGGATAGTCCATTTAGCTTAGCAACCTTCCTAACGGAGTGAAATGACCCGGAAGTCCCTCAGTGGCAGCCATGATAAGTGCCGTTCGAATTCTCTAGATGATAGGAAAGGAGGTTTCAAACTTCCTTTATAACCTCCTTTAGCTTAGGAACCACTGGACCTCCTTTTGATGAAAGGAGAGGAGAAAATGCTGCCCCACAATGCATTGCAGCAGCATTTGCCGTCACACAACATTCGGCCATTCACGGAAACAACCGATTATGACCGAGAAATGATATCATCAAAGTTACGGTGCTTATTAAGCATTTTAAAACGTATGTGGTAAGTTGCTTTGTTTTGAAGGTTCATCATTATTATAATCAAAAAGAGAAATATGAAAGTTAGTTTTTACTGAAATTATCAAATAAAGTCAGCATCTCAGTCTTCACTGAGCGGTGTGGGGTTTGTTCAACTTTTAACAGATGTTTGAATGGTGATGTCCACAGTGATAGATGTTAAGGATTAACATTTATAATAAATACATTTGTATTTATTTTAAGATTTTTTTCATAGTTCATACAATCATACGTATTGGGATCATTTTTATTAATGTGGACCGGAGGGAGAGGGTGACGAGCATAAGTTTCACTTTCCTTTTTTATTTAAATTCCAATTTTGGTCATGAAGAATATGTTTCTCTGTTGTCCACATTCATAAAGCATAAAACAACAGCATAAGTGCTCGGTGCAGAGTCTCAAGATGAGTTTACAGTCCCTCGTTCTTATTAAACATCCATGTAGTCCGTACTATAGAACACTGTAGTTTCCATAGTTTCCCCGCAGCATCACACGCACATTTATGACCTCCGCTGGCGCATCATAAACACATCGGATAGTGAAAGTGCAGTCGGATTCTCTAAAGTACCGCAGTCTCTTCTCCTAAGTCCTTTTGAATTCTCCTATCCACTATCCCTTAACCCTGTGACGTTTCACTCAGGGGTCAAGGCATAGACGATAGGGTTAGAATTTAGGAGCTGATTTTTGGATAATCCGACCACAACCCAGACGTCTGTTACCCCAAGGCAAAATGGCCGACCACCCACAGTTTAGCTTTCTATTTTTCACACAGTACGGTGATGTAAATTGCGCTTTGTTCTAAATTTGGATGCCTTGGTTTTATCATTTCTGATAAAATACTCACAAATATATGCATGATCACATAATCACCTAAGAAAATACATTGTATTGTAATATATTTAGGATTGATAAGGACACATACGAGAACAGTGGAGATTTAGCTGTCACCACTATAGCAGAAGAAGTGTTATTATATTTCCAGTAAAAAGAACAACTCCCCAATGTTAAAATGCTCAGTTACAAGTTAGTAAGAGTGGAGCTAGAGGTGACTACAAGCTGAAGGAAAATAACAGACCAAAGATTCAACAAAGAATTAACTCAAAGCCAGGACTCCAGGAAGAAGACAACAGATCGAAATGTAAGGGCTTTAAACAATTTATTATATCTTTTTTAATATAATACATATTTTTTTAATACTTTTTGTTAATTGCCTTTTGGTTGGAACAGGAACGGCTGTAACTTTTGGGAACAATGGTTACTTGTCAAACCACAGCTTTCATACATACCACCAATAATTAGCTACATAAGTATCTGTGGGCAGTAGGGTTGCAGACCTATTACATCCAGACCTAATAAGCCTAAATCTAGGGCAAAATATCTTAATCATAATCCAGTAATTGGGTGATCACATACAGTACAAAAAATGTGCCCTAGGGTTTTGGGGCATTCACAAGGAAAACAAATATATAGCATCTTTTTTTTTTAAAAAGTATCTGTTTCTTATAAAAAGCTTGGCAGGGTAGAGATATTCTAAGTGATAAAAATACAAATAATTTGACGTAGAAACTTAATTTTTTTTGTTAAACATCCTCTCGTTTTCAATTCTGATGTTAATGATCTGAAAATTGGTGCAACAGTCCCTGGAAATATTCAAAATCAATTAAACACCTCTTCCGTTTTCTAGACGAGAGAATGAGATACATCAGTTGCTACTGCTGTATGTTACAAAAAAATCCATAAATGTCCATCGAGTCGTGCAGTTAAGGTTTTTCTGGGTAGTAGCTGGGTAGTAATCTCAACATGAACGTTCAAACAAAATTAAAATAGGTAAAAGACAGGAAGTGAATGGTTTGAGAAAAAGTTTACAACTTAGTCCAATCTTAACAAAAAGGTGACAATATTAAGGGTGAAACGATATTTGTTTAATAATCTCATCATGTTGCAGAGGACCATAACTCCAGTCTTAACTGGCATATCGAAATTGGACCCACAGTGAGCCACGACTCCGAGGCTAGCCATCACATTGAAGGTGAGTTGTGTAAAGGTATGTTTTCTGAAAGAGTGTCTAATCATCTGTGCACTATATCCAGTGTTCCCTGGCCTAATAGGACCCATGTGTCCTCTATCTTTTTCTCTTTTTCTGTATAAAATGTGTTGTTTGCACTTTGCTGCTTGTCTCTTTCATTCTCTGTCTTACACACACACAACCGGGATCCCACGGTGCATATTGCACACGCTCTAATTTGATAAAGCTGAGCCAATTTGACCACTCCCAGTGGAAGCTGATTAAAGGACCAAAGATTCTTGGGAGGGTTTCCTTATGTGAGCTTGATGACCACTTCAGGTTCTGGACGGTGATAAAGATGACGACAGTTTAGGGACTACGTGGATTTACAGTAAAACAATCCCCTTCATCAAATCCTATACAGAAATGTGAAGTACAGTATGGAGCAGAGGCTGGTGGATCTCAGTGGATGTCTGCTCACCACCTCAAGCTCAACCTTGACAAGACTGAACTGCTTTTCCTTCTGGGAAAAGATTGTCCCACTCTTGACCTAACAATCAACATCGGCTCCTCTATTGTTTCCCCCGACTCAGACTGCAAGGAATCTGGGTGTGATCCTAGATAACAAACTGTCTTTCCTGGCTGGTCTACCTGCATGTGCCATCCGACCTCTGCAGCTCATCCAGAATGCAGCTGCTCTTCTGTTCTTCAACCTTCCAACATTTTCCCACACCACACCGTTCCTCCGCTCACTTCACTGGCTTCCAGTAACTGCTAGAATCCACTTCAAGACAATGGTACTTGCATACCATGCTGCGAATGGATGTGGCCCTTCCTACATCCAGGACATGGTTAAACCATACACCCCAGCATGTGCACTCCGCTCTGCATCAGCCAAACAGCTAGCTGCACCCGCACTGCAAGGGGGAACCAAGTTCCCATCAGCAAAAACACGTGGGTTTGCTATCCTGGCTCCAAAATGGTGGAATGAGCTCCCCATTGAAATCAGGACAGCAGAAAGCTTACACATATTCCGGCGCAGACTGAAAACTCATCTCTTTCGACTCCACTTTGAGCGATAGAATTACTAACAAAGTACTTATATACTAATAAAGGAATGGCTAATCTAAAGCCAGTTGAGTGGCACTTGAAATGTTTTAGCTCTATGAAACCTGATGCACTTATATGATTCTGTTTCCTTCAAGTTTGTATCTTGTTGGTCGAACGCACTTATTGTAAGTTGCTTTGGATAAAAGTGTCAGCTAAATGCAATGTAATGTAATGTAATGTATTGGAGTGCATGCTATATGTGATTTTGGCCCTCAGTTTTCCAACTTCACTAAGGCAGCATGTGTTTATGTTTTTCTTTAATACAATTATAGGGTTATTTGAATAATTGTTTCCACAACAAATACAATTAGAATGGAACTTGGATAGCGCAGACCTTGGCCAATGCGCTTTCCAATTGTGAAAAATAAAGCGTGCATCAGACCTGTTATTCTATCCGCTCTAAAATTATGTTGTTGCTTATTTAGCCAATGCTCCACCTTTCTACCAAGTTTTATGAAAATCAGGCCAGTTTTTTTTTTTTTTTTTTTTTGGTAATACTGCAGACACAATGGCAAACCAACAAACATTACCTATTGGCAGTAGTTATAATATTTACATAGTTATAATATTTACAGTGGGTTTATGTTTTCGAACACCTGCTGGGATAAATTGTGGAATCATTATTATAGCAGAAAAACAATTCAGTGCTGTCAAAGCCCTGAGGTCAAGGGAGTATGGGGCACGCACATCTTGTCCATAAACATATGAAGAATCTTAACTAATCTCACAATATCAAAGCGACATGATCCTTTTTAAATGGTGATCAACAGGAATTTAAGATACACCCTGTATTAATTCATGCATTAAATCACCATGAGTTATGCATTACTTCAAAGTGTTTGATTTTTAGCCTTATAATAAAGTTTTGCACTATGAACTACATCCAAGAACATGAGGAAATGTTTAAGATAAATCCACTGAAGTTAACGTTTTATGATTATGAATTATCATGAATTCTCTGTAATTACTTCTGCACAAGTTTTAAAGCATTCTAAACCCAGATGGTCCTGTTAAACCTACAAAGGAATTAAAGGGTTCTTCTTTATTTGATAGAAATTGGACATGCTTGTGCGTTTTCATGCGCTATACATTATGAAGGAATACAATGAGGTTAGCTTCACAAACTGACCATTCAGTCATACACTGACATTCCTTCTTTCATCATGTCTCTGCGTAAAGCCTATTCATCCCCCGACCATTTTCCATGTGTTTCTAATGTCATTTTACAAATCTAATGAGCTCATTTGTACAGTATGAAAGAGCCGACAGACAGTTTTGATGGGCGATCAAAGAGAAATCCTTTTAAGGAAAAGTTCATTCAAACAGAAGTTATAGATGTGTTTCAGGTCTTAAAAGCAGGGGGGGTTGGAACTAAGTGTCTTGATTTGATTGTAACATTAGCATGTGACTAGCATATGGAGTCAGATTTGGGTCAATATTCTAGCGCGCAAAACAAGCTACTCACGAGCGGAAAATGTGCTTTTACACGCGCATGAAATGACCCTCGCGCGCAGATTAAACCCCAACGAGCAGAGACAGCCCTCTTGCTCGCTCGCGGGAGTGTCAGCCTCACTCGCGCGCGTGAAAAGTTTCTGAAACTTTGGGGCGGAGCCACTGGACTTTGATTGGCAGCTGCCAGGAAACCTGGAGTTGCCAGGTTTGATAAATGCCTGAACTACCAAGAGCCGAGGAGTGACAGCAGGAAGATCAGTTGGACGAGATTGAATGGTAAAGATGTCCATAAAAAACCATTAGGCCTATATTCGTAAAGTATACAGCTAATATATATATATATTAATTCATTTTATATAAAACAATATATTTTTGAGTGGGCTGTATCTGTTGAAAATTGCTAGCTACTGCCTGCTGTACGCACCTCATACCAAATGAACTATAAATGAACTATAGAGTTGTATAGTGTCCTATAGTAAGTTTGTAGTGTTCTGTAATATTTTTTACCTGGTATCGTATTACTATAGTTTTTTCTGTCGTGCCATTTTATTAGCTATATCAGCCCTATAATATTTCAATAGTAATACTATGTATCTAGATCTTTGTTGTATTCCTATATTATTTTAAATAGTATAACTATAGTAATAATATATATAGTGTTTCATAGTTGTTTTTTAAACACACTATAGAACACTCCTAGTAATATTATGATATTGTCATAGTGAATGCATATTATTACTATAGTGTTTGTAAAAGTAATACTATAGTTTTTTTTTTGGTGTTTCCGTATTAAGACTAGGGATGTAACGATATACCGAATATCGCGGTATCGCGGTAAATAAACTTCCCAATACCGTCGTGAGACTGACAAAATCTACCGCGATTTTCAACAAAAAATATATTTTTTTTAAACACTTTTTTTTTTTTAAACACTTTTTTTTTTTAAACCTTTATTTAACCAGGTGGTCCCATTGAGATCATCGATCTCTTTTTCAAGAGAGACCTCTCTAACATGGCAGCAAGTAGGTTACAACATGAAAATAAAACAACAGATAACACAAAAGGACATCGTATTTACAGGGCTACATTTACACACCTAGAGACATTGACAAGTATCAACCATATATTTATATCTCGCCCTGTCAATAAGCCTGGCGTTAGACTTTTTCGCTGTCCGTCATTTCGACAGACAGGATCGTAAAATATCCGTCATAATCCCTTATTACCCGTCGGGTCTGAAAAGTTCACGATAGAGCATGCTCGTGAACTGTCAACGGGGGGGGGCGGTGTTATGCCGTGTGTGCATGCACCTCGCGGGACGCGCACAGCGTAAAGCAAGACCTCCCAGACATGTATTGATCTGTACGGCAAAGTACGGTTTGGAAACTATATCATTTCCTTTTGGAGGGCATGCATAACACGGCATAACACCAGAGCCTGGCTGCGGGGAAATGTTGGCGCTGTTCCGAGTTTGTTCTAATCTGTCAAAATGACAGACTGCGTTCAGATTTTTCCGTCATTGTTAAATAAAATATTTGGTTAACGCGACCACTGGTGTCCCAGCAACATCAGTACCAAGCGACAGAGTTTTTTCCAGAGCAGGGGATATTGTAAATGCCCAAACATCCCAGCTTATAAATACCTGGAAATGTGGACATTCTCATATTCCTAAAAACCTGTCTGATGATGCTGAGTGAGTGACTAGTGAGTTTGAGTTGAGTTACTTGAAAAACTAAAGTGAAACTTGATTTATTTTATTGCAGGGTCTGATTATTAAATGTCCTTGTTTATTTGTGAGATGCAGTGGCATAAAGAAAATGATTACTTTGTTTGGTAGTACTAGTAGGTAAAAAAACACTGTTTTTCTTGTTCCAGTCTGTTACTGTCACTTTGTTTTTGACACTTTAAAATACTGCTATCCTACAAAAATGCTGTAAAAATCAGATTTATTATTTAATAAAAAAACATTTTCCGAGGAAAAAAATGTTTTATTGAGGAAAAAAAAAATTCTGATTTTTTTTTTCCTTCCCTTTATTATTCAATATCGCGATAAATACCGTACCGTGGACTTGTTGTCGCGATATTATCGTACCGTGAGTTTTTGGTATCGTTACATCCCTAATTAAGACTATATTATTTTAAATAGTACTACTATAGTATAATATATAGCATTTCTGTAGTGGTTTTTTCAACACACTATAGAACACTCCCATAGTAATAGTATGATATTGTCATAATTAATGCATATTATTACTATAGTGTTTGTAAAAGCATTACACTCCTAGAATTAATGTGTAATTCTTTTTATATCAAATTAATTGATATACATATATATATATAAATATATATATATTAGCTGTACACTTTACGAATATAATGTTTTTTTATGGACAACTTTACCATTCAATCTCGTCCAACTGATATTGCTGCTGTCACTCCTCGGCTCTTGGTAGTTCAGGCATTTATCAAACCAGGCAACTATGGGCTTCCTGGCAGCTGTCAATCAAAATCCAGTGGCTCCGCCCCAAAGTGTAAGAAACTTTTCACGCGCTCGCAGACAGACTCCGCGAGCGAGTGAGGCTAACACTCCCGCGAGCGAGCAAGAGGGCTGACTGCGCGAGGGTCATTTCATGCGCGTTTAAAAGCACATTTTCCGCTCGTGAGTAGCTTGTTTTGAGAGAGGTGCACCACTATATGCAGACTGGACTCTACATCCAATAATTGTGAGTCAGCTGTGGGTGCGTTACGGCCGGGCCGCGGTGGATCTGTTCGCATCAAAAGAAAACGCTCAATGTCAACTGTTCTTTTCAATGCGCGATTTAAACGCACCGTTAGGCGTGGCCGCGCTCGCGCACGTTTGGCCTCCGGTCCTCGTGTACGCGTTCCCACCCCTGGCTCTGATACCCCCAACTCTGGCCAGAGTGAGAGAACAACGCCACACACTGATCCTAATAGCTCCACACTGGCCTGCAATGTACTGGCTGGCGGAGATATATCAGCTGCTGTGCGGGCAGCCGTGGCAGCTCCCGCTACGCAGGGACATACTGTCTCAGTCGGGGGGGGGGCGATTTTTCACCCACACCCAGAGCGCATGGGACTATGGGCCTGGCCCGTGAGTGGTATAACCTGAATACAGTGGGGCTCCCTCAGAAGGTGATAAACACGATTCAGAGTGCAAGAACTTTCTCCACCAGGTCCCTAGGGCTGAACGATTTTAAGAAAAAATTGAAATTGCGATTTTTCTGGCAGAGATTGCGGTTTCGATTTCAACCACGATTTATTTTCTTTAAATCAAGTTTCAGTGTAAATTAATTAAAACAATGAATTTCCTTAAGATAATGCAAGAATGAAAACGGCTGGCAACAGATTTCAAATGCAAGACTGTTTATTAACAAAATATCAAGCATTAAAAAGATCAATGGCTCAGCAGCATCAAAATAATTGCACTTTTGTAAAATAACGTAGGCTACATACAAATTATAAATTATAACAACAAAGTGGAGCAAAAAAAGAAGTCTTACCTTAAAAGTAGTGCAAAATGGCTCAAAGGAGCTAGCTTATGAACATCAACATCAGCAGCAGTTACAGATATTCAACCCGTGTATTCAGAAACCTGTGCTTCTTCTTCAAATAAAGTGGCAAGAGGAAGTGAAATGTAAAGGTAGTAAAAATAAATAATAATAATAATCATAATAATTTAAAAAGTTTAAATTACCCTACATTTTCCTCATCAAGAAAAGATGTCAAACTGGTTAAATTATTTTACATCTAGTCTGTATACAAAAGATAAGTAAAAAAGAGTGAACATCTTTTTTAATGGAAAAAAGACATGTCAGGGTAAGGTGCCGATAAGAGATTTCAGGGCAAAGTGCAGAAGAACAACAACAAAAATCAATAAATCTTCCCCTTCATCCCTTCAGAGATTTTTGGCCAAGAAAACCAACATGTCAATCTTTGCTGGCTTCAGACATGCACGCTGACATGTGACAATATTGCCACTGGCACTGAACAGTCTCTCTGATGGTGCACTCGTTGCTGGTATGCAAAGGTACTTACGAGCCAACTTGCTAAGCCATGGGAAGTTGACATTGCGCACTCTCCACCAGGCCAGTGGATCTTGCTCTCCATCAATGGTAGGAGTTATGAGGTAGTTGTCCAGTTCTGCTTTAATGGTATCCTCCAACTGCACAGTAGAGGAAGCAGGGACCACCTTGGTCTTAAAAAAGCTGCCCAGTGACCGCTTTCGTTTTGTAGAGGTGGATGGTGGTTCTTCTTCTGCACTCAGGGGCATGGTATGGGTTGTGACACAAGCCCTCTGCTCCTACAACACACAGTAATAAGAGGCATCAATGTTTTGCTATCAGTTGTGATTAAGACCAACGAGTCATTTTGTCTAAAAGTTTAAAATGTCAGTAGAGTATAGTTAAAAAAAACTAAAAATACAACTTTTTGTTTTATTTTGAAACAACAAAGAAAAAGGACAGCTTACCTTTTGTGCCACCTGTTCCATTTCCATCTTCACTCTGTCTTTGATGTATGGGACATTCTCTTCGCTTATGTAGCTTGTCTTGAATCTTGGATCAAGGAAGGATGTGATGTCCAAGAGCTCCTGTGTCACTGGGTCGCTGTATTTCTCTTCAATGTAGTGGAGAGCTCTTGATTTGATCTCCTTGGTGAGATTCGTGTCCTGGTCAGTTTCAGCAAGCGTTGCTGTTCTGAGGAGATGGAGCACTGGCTTCAGGTATGACACGCTTACGTAGTCCTCACCTGAGAGGGCGTCTGTGAACTCCTGAAGAGGACCGAGGGCATTGTTTACAGATTCAAGTACATCTATGTCTTGCCAAGTGGGGATCAGGTGCCGCGTCTTCCTGTCTTCAGACAGAACCTGGCACAGTGCCTTGCTCTGCTCCAACACCCTCCCAATCATTTTCTGCCTTGAGCCCCATCGTGTCGGACATTCAGTGACCAGTGACTGTTGAGGTAGGTTTAAGTCTTGCTGTGCCTGTTTGAATGCCCTCTTCTTCTTCCAGCTGTGAGTGAAGACCGCAACCAGCTGCTTGCAAAGTCCTGTGGCCCGTTTGATTCTTTGATCATCTTTGACAGCATTTTCTGGTGGAAAACATTACATGTATTACAGTATGAAAAGCCATAAGGATAGCTCATAACACAGAATTCATAACATATTGATTACATCTGTTGTCATCTTGTATTAAGTTCAATGACTTTTTTTTAGCAGCAGACGTCAGGTGGTACTACCGCAGTAAGTTATTGCCCATAAATTAATTTGTAATTGGTAATTAATGTACAAGCAAGGAATATGCTTTTTAGATATTCCACTAAAAAACAAAAAATCATTTAATTCGTAATATAGTGGCATCAGCTGTGGTTGCACCACCCTGACATCTGCTACTACAAAAACGTCATTGACCCATTAGTAAGGGCTTCAAAAATAGGGGAGACCGCCTTTGCATCTCTCGGCAATCTGCAATTAAACAGAAGCAAGCAGTATTGGGAGGTTTTAAAGTTTACCCATGAAAGGGTTCATTTTTCTCACTAGGATAAACAGTATGTTAAAGTAGCATTGCACTAACAGTTGGTCAGCTAACTACAGCTTGACAACAAACCTCTCGGCGCTTCGTCCCTCCCCCCTCCCAACTGTGTTTGAGGGCAGAGTAATATAGCAGAGACTAGGGCCTCTGCGAGGATAATACGAACTCTCACACTTGTAGTAACTTTGTAAACATACACACTCGCACGAACACACATTCTTGTACTTACCAATTGCAAGATGCAGCCTGTGTCCGAAGCACTGCAGTCTGGTCCATTGGTTAAGTTCCATTGCTTTGATCATATTTGTAGCGTTGTCTGTTGTTATGCACGTCTGGGCCTCTTCTTTTAGACCCCAGTTGGCCAAGCACTCCTTCAGCCCCATGGCAATATTCTCCCCTGTATGGTCAGTGGGGAAGTATGCTGTCTGCAGGCAGCGGCTACACAACTCGAAGTTGGCGTTGACGAAATGCACGGTCAAACTCATGTAGGGCTCGGTCGTTCTGCTTGACCACAGATCAGTAGTTGACGCATAAAACTCAGTGTTTTCCAGATCATTTAGAACTTTGGCCTTACATTCTGTGTAGAGCTGTGGGATGGCAACTTGATTGAAGTATGTGCGGGAGGGCAGAACATACCTCTTATCCATTGTGCGTAGCAAACTTTTAAATGCGTCTTTGGTCACCGTGTTTACAGACACCATGTCCTTCGATATGTAAGTCGTTACGGCAGCGGTAATCTCCTTGTGTCTTCGGCTAGTTTTTTCATAAGGCGTCACACTGGCGAACGATGATGTTATTGTTGGCTGACTTTCCGAAGTATGGCTGCTGCTTGATGTTTCACGGTTCTTTTTCGCCATGCACTGCTCATACAAGTTCAGGTGGTGAACTCTCAAGTGGCGATGTAAATTGGTGGTATTGCCAGCCGATGTAGCCACTTTTACACGACATGTTTGGCACATCACCTGTTTCTGGTGTTCATCATCATCCTCAAATCCAAAATACTGCCAAATGACCGACGTGCTGTTTCTTTTTGGTATTAATTTAGTCGGCTCCGCTTCTGCTCCCGCTTCTGCCATGCTTGAAATTTAATGACGAGCTACACACTGATTGGGGTGGAGAACACGTCATCTGGTCACGCGCAGGCTGCAGCTTTCTGATTGGTAGCTGGCACAGCTACCTTCAAAAGGGACACATCTCTTTTCAATGTCCTGTCGGGGTGATTCTATCATTTCTACAGGACCTGATTGATAAACACAGAGCTTTCTCTACGATCGAAGTGTACCTGGCTGCTATTGCTGCATGCCATGTGGGCTTTGAGGGAAAGACGGCTAGCCAACATCCCTTGGTCTGCCGTTTTATGAAGGGGGCACGCAGTCTCCTCCCTGTTTCCAGGTCACTGGTGCTCTTATGGGACTTGGCAGTGGTTTTAGATGGGCTCACTCGACCTCCATTTGAACCCCTGGAAGAAGCTGACATGAAACACCTGTCACTGAAGACAGTGTTGTTACTGGCTCTGGCATCTGCCAAGCGAGTCAGTGACATTCATGCGCTCTCTGTACATCCTTCATGCACTCAGTTTGCCCCGGGGCAAACGAGAGTGTTGCTGAAGCCCAACCCTGCCTTTATACCTAAGGTGGTTGGCTCATGTACCCCCATTGACATTGAGGCATTTCCTCCGCCGCTGTGTTCCTCTGAGGAACAGCGGCCGAATTTGCTGTGCCCAGCTTTACGCACCTATATGGACAGGTCAAAAGAGTTTCAATGCAATGACCAACTCTTTGTATCCTGGGCTAACCCTCATAAGGGCAAGCCCGTTACCAGGCAACGGCTCTCCCACTGGATTGTGGAAGCGATTGCTCTGGCTTATACGAGTCAGGGTTTGCAGGCACCAACGGGCGTGCGTGCTCATTCTACTCGTGGACTGGCTACATCCTGGGCTTTGTTCAAGGGTGTTTCCATCCAAGACATTTGTGCAGCAGCGAGCTGGTCCTCACCGCTCACTTTTGTCCGCTTTTACAGGCGAGATGTCTCTGCCCCAAGTGTGGCCCGCGCAGTGCTGGGCCCCGTGTTGAGACAGGGTTCTACCTGGTTGTTTTGGTGATTTTTGAGATAAGCATGTCTAGCAATACGGGAGTTTCAATATCCCATAGTGAGACATCGAACGGAGTGTTATGAATGAGAACTATAGGTTACTTAAGTAACCCCAGTTCTCAGAGTAACATGAAGTGAGATGTCTCACCAGACGGCCCTTCTTGCTAAGGCGAAGCGAGAAGAGGTGCTTATTTTGAATGACGCTGCGACGTAGTGCAAGCTACTTATAGGGTGGGTGGATTCCCTGACGTAGACGTCAAGTTCACCAGCCAATCAGGATTGGCGTAATGAGATTGATGCTTCTGTTTGCATACGTGTTGAGGCGCATCCCATAGTGAGACATCTCACTTCATGTTACTCTGAGAACTGGGGTTACGTAAGTAACCTATAGTTTCCTGCCTGGCCGCAGCGTGTATCATTACCCTCTCTCGTCCGGGCGGTAGAAAGGAGCCCTCAGCCAGAGCAGCTGCAGCCAACAAGCTGACTGTTGCTATCTGTAAACTATGCCGCCGAAACATAATTGAGTAAATCTGATTTTGTCAGAAATCGGGAGAAATGCGGGAGTCTCCCGCGAAAATCGGGAGGGTTGGCAAGTATGACACACACACACACACACACACACACACACACACACACACACACACACACACACACACACACACACACACACACACACACACACACACACACACACACACACACACACACACACACACACACACACACACACACACACACACACACACACACACACACACACACACACACACACACACACAATGTTCGTATTTAGTATGGTTTTTTCACCATTTCCATAGCCCCACCAAAAATATTTTCCACCAGCCGCCACTGCTTATATCCCAGAATGCTGGCTACCAGTGCTGCACTCAAACAGCGTGAAGCTCTTTCCTCAAGGTTAAAACGCTTCTGTGAATCCAATTTACTCAAAAGGAAGCCCAACTCTGTATGATAACATTTCAAGAAATGTTTGACATTTTGAAAGCTACAGTATGCCTCTTAATTTTCTTAATAGCACTCATTGTTGGTATGTTAAATATAAAGCTACACCTGGCAAACTAAGCTTAGTTCAAATATTTGACAGAACAAAAACCAGCTAGCCTTCTGTCCAATGGTAAGAAAATCTGCCCACCAACACATGTTAGTTTAATCTGCACAGAGTGCAAGTGTAAAAATGGCAATTTGCTGTTTTACGAGGGCTTGTGTGCTAAACTACTTCTTAGCTTTGATCAATTGCAAAGCAATCAGTGGAGACTGGAAATTACTGATCCAAGCCAAGAAATAGTCTGATGCAATTATCCCCATTAAAACAGCAAATTATTGTTTTCACACTAGAACTTTAGGATTAAACAAATGAGATGCATATAAAGTATTAGGATTTAGACAATTTGCCAATGGACAAAGCCAGGCTAGCTGAGATATGGCAAAAACGTGTATTTGAATCACAAAAACAGACCCTCACTCAGGGCTGCTCTTGTTTTGTAAGATGCAAGTGCGTGTGTACTTTTACACAAGGGAAGGACATTATAATAAGTGTTGCTCATTATGATGACTTGCCGTTAAGTTGCTGTTGTTGACCAAGAAAAACGTTGCCAGATTAATGTGTGGATGTTGCTGTTTGAGAGTAGGAACTGATGTAATTGTCATAAATGAATTTATTCAAGTTCCTAACACACACCATTTACCCATTAGGAGCATATATAGCAATGACTAGTAGATACTACTTTTCTATTTTGAATAAAATATCGTCAGATTTCTCAGATAGCCAGTAATTACTTCTGCACAAGTTTATTGTTGGATGATATAATTTTGTTTTTGGAGGATAATAATAATTGACATACTTCTAAAAATATTAAATCAGCTTTTAATTCTAAAGCTAAAGGCTAAACTGTCTCACAATATTGAAAGAGTTACATCATGCAATAAGAACAAATCATTCGTCACTTACAGTACATCACACATGGCAAGATAATGGCTCTGTCTCCTGAAAAACTCTTGAATACTGACTTTAATATCTCCAGGGAGGTAAAAGTCAGCACAGCTGATAAACAGTACATGGACACACAATGACACACCCTCTGTTTGTTCTCAGTGTAGAAATAAATGGTTGTAATTCTTCCTTTTCTGTAAGAACTTCATCTTAAATGATGTCAAATGAAAAAGTAACTCCATTAGCAGAATTATACCATTGAGATTTAAAAGCACTTTCATTTTTGGTAAAACATGTTTCTGGCTCTCAGACGTCTCTGTGGCATGGCTAGTATCATTTTTACTCCTTTTTGGAAAGGATGACAGGAAATGAGTCAGACAAACAAGGCATGGAGGATGAGGGACTAGAGGTCTGCAATGTTTGACTTCATGGTGACTCCAATAAATATCAAACATAAAATAAATTGCTTTTTCTTCTTCATCCTTTTGGCCACATTGGATTTCAATGTCCTTATGAGTGTTTATAAATGCAGAAAAGCGGGAAAAATAATAAAAGCATTTAGCAGTTCTCTCACAGGGAGGTTAAGAGGGGATGGCTGGGGTCAGACGAAAGGGAAGTGACCTCAGGCTCCGTGCTTCCATGTTCCCAAGGTCAGACATGCCTCATTTGGCCTTCCACTGCATACAGGAGATTCGTGGAAACTTATACTTTTTTCTTTAAAAAAGGGTATTCTCTTCTTAAAAGGGTGTAAGCAGAACAGAGTTCAATTTGGGTCCTTTCGTTCAACACGGAAAATGAAAAACTGGTTGAAAAAGTAATTTTAGAATTTTCTATTATCTCATGACCACCTAAAAATGGATTTTCCTGTATGAATCAAAACCTCTGTTAAGCTGTAAATATACTTATTGGGCTTCTTTATTTAACTGAAATCTTATCCTACCAATATGTGCTATTTGTTATGTTTGCTGGTTAAACTCTTTTCAAACAGCTTCATATACACACAACATGAAGCAGTGTGCACATACACCCGTTACAAAGATGCAATGTCCTCCCTGTCTCTATATCTTTCTTTCTTGTACACACACACACACACACACACACACACACACACACACACACACACACACACACACACACACACACACACACACACACACACACACACACACACACACACACACACACACACACACACACACACACACACACACACACACACACACACACACACACACACACACACACACACACACACACACACACACACACACACACACACACACACACACACACACACTCAGGCCAGGCAGTGGTCTGGCTGTTGATTTAGTGTTGCCAGGGGAACCCTGGGATTCAGGGATTTTGCACTCCAGATGTTACATGATCAACAAGGGGACTTCCTGGTTCCTGAAGACTGAAAGTGGACGTCAATTTTGTGTGTGTGTGTGTGTGTGTGTGTGTGTGTGTGTGTGTGTGTGTGTGTGTGTGTGTGTGTGTGTGTGTGTGTGTGTGTGTGTGTGTGTGTGTGTGTGTGTGTGTGTGTGTGTGTGTGTGTGTGTGTGGTACGTGCATTTCTGTATTTCTTTGAAGCTCTAAATATTCGTCAGAGACTCCACCAGCATGTCTGACATCAGAAAACACCTTTTTCAAACACACCCCTCCCAGTATAGGACAGGACTTTTTATTTTCTCTTCTCACAAAAGCAGGAGGGTATAAATCGTTACACACCCGCACACTCATATTCAGAATGGGGAACGCCTGTGTGTGATGAATTTAACGAAAGAGAGGGATTTGTTTTATAGGTTCTCTATGATGCTACTGAAATGGTTTATTACACACGCACCAGAACAAGATCACGCTGAGATTATCATCTGTCATAAAACACCATGCCACAGGGTTTAAACCACATGTAAGCCTGTGGAAGAATTCCTTTTTTATTACATTCCTTCTTTATCAGATGACAATGACAAGAAATAGGAAATAACTTTGACGTTAGCATGCTGAACATCACAGCTGTGAACTGGATTTAAACCGGTGCCATTGTATGCACTGTGTATGCACTGTAAATAAATGAGTCACAGCAGCTATCTGATTTAATTGTATTTGATTACACTGAACAGATATATAAACTCTGGACATAACTGGATCTAAGTCTTCTCTGCACATCAAAGAAAAAAATGTATTGACAAAGAAATCTGTGTTAGTGAGCCCGGTTGTGTCAAATCAAGATGCTGATTAAACAGCATGATTATTACAGGTGTGCCACTCTAACGTGCAGATTTATCCTAAAAACAAGCAAGCACTCTGAACTCTGGATTTATAAAGCACTCAACTATAGATTTCACATGAGTAGGGACACAATCTTGAGTGATTTATGTAAAAAGAACTCAACGATGTTGTTAAAGATGATAATTTGACCACTTGAGTTGTTAATGATAAGCGACTGCTGGAAGGACTAAACCCCGCAGAGAGGATCTTCCCTGAGAAGGTTTCTGACAGTTTGTGCAGAAATGTTTTGGTCATGCAAACCAAATTTTGCATCCGCTGTGTGAGTTGCTGTTAAAGACAATCTTGCAGCCGAAAAGGCCGGATGTTAAGGTCCTAGCTGGGGTTAATACACATCGTCTGCAGTTGTGAAGTCAGCCAAAGTCTTTTAAACAAACTATTTGAGACAGCTTAGGGTGCTGGAATGAACTTTTAATTTGCAGGCAACAGCTCTGGTGGACATTCCCTCCAGCACGCCAATAGTTCCCTCCCTCTAGAGTTGTACCATCTGTGGCATTATGTTGTGTGATAAAACTGAAAATTATTGTGTCGCCAGTCTGAGGCACACCTGTCCAATAATCATGCTGTTTAATAAGCATCTTGATATGTCACACCTGTGAGGTTGACATAACATTTGTGACCGAAATTTGAGATAAACGCCTTTTCTCTGCAAAGGAATAAGTCTTGGATTTTGCATTTGAACTTGTGAAAAATGGAAGGGAAAACAAAAGTCTTAATATTTTGTATCAATTCGTATCTAGACTTAAGTATCTATCGATTCAAAGTCATGTCTTACCAAAAGGTATATAGGATAGTTACGGTGGCCCTGAAGTGCAAGTCAAAACAGCATTTCGGGAAACACCACAGTATTTCAGAAAACACCACAGCATTTCAGGAAACACCACAGCAATTCACAAAACACGACAGAATTTTTGAAAACGCTACAGCATTTCAGAAAACGCCACAGCATTTCAGAAAACACCACATCATTTCACGAAACGCCACAGCATTTCACAAAACGCCACAGCATTTCAGAAATCTCAACAACCTTCAACCCAGTCTCACGGCATTTGGGGTTATAGTCACGACATTTAATCTATTGATTTGTGTTCACCAACACAATTTTCTCCTTTTTTTAAATGATTTTAAAAGCAATGTATTTCTATTGGTAGTGTGTTTCCTGCATGCCGCACGTCTTTTTGTCCGTTCGGGTCTAGGAAGACCGGAAGCTGTGGGGTTCATAAAAACATGTTCTTACTCAATATCAAGCCACGATTATTGTTTTTATTTTAAATCGTATAATGTCTGACTTTTTTGCCATCTGTGAGGAAAAGAAATGGCGCTCAGAGCCTCAGAATACTGAAATCTGTATTTTTTTTAATCTTTTTTTCCTTCTAATTTGTTATTCTTTTCTAAATAACACACTGTTATTTACTCACCAATAACACACAATTATCCTTGTTGTTATTAATTTGTTTAATTCCATAATCTCGGGCTTTTTTGGCGTCCGTCAGGAACTGAATTTCAAAATAAAAATAACCGCAAACAGACGTAGCATCATTGCGATACACAGCCACTGAACTGATTACCCAAGATCCTCAGCTATGGTTTAAGCTCGCTGATTGGATGTTTTAGCCGCAATGCATGTAGGGATATGGTGTTCATGCCATATCAAATCCGAATAACTTTTTTTTTTAAAGAAAATAATACTTTATTCGGAGTGTTTTTGCTTTTCTCTTTGAAAGTCATCACATAACGGCATTGTAATTGACGGTTCGGCTGCATTACATATTACAGATCTGCCATAGTTCTTTATTTATAGAGCCCTGATGAGAAGACCTTTGGAAAAACTAGAAGAAATGCTGCCGACACTGAATACTTGACGTGGATCATAAATATATCAACAATTAAACAACATCTTCAATTTCTCTTCACACAATACGTCTCCTTGCAGTATCAACACTAATTCTGCTGACTTTTACATTTGATCTAATTCGTGGATAGGTTATATTTACACCATAACTGTGCACAGCTGATATAAAAGGACTTGTAGTTTTTAAAGATATTACTGAATTTCTTTGAATATAAGAATGTAAATACTGAGTCTGAAATAATATAGCAATATGCTGTAAAAGAAAACATGATGAATGAAACTACACATCGGCAAACTCAAGATAATATCCGCAGAACTCTACATATAATTGAACATATATCCAAAAACAAACTCCAGGCAGTACTTTTGAGCCTCGATGCAGAAAAAGCCTTCGATCGAGTTAATTGGAAATTCCTATACCAAGTTCTTGAAAAGTTTGGCTTTCACAAGATCTTTATTAATATGGTTCAAGCACTGTACGACAACCCTTATGCAAGAATAAAAATAAACGGAGCCATATCAAATTATTTCTACCTTGAGAGAGGGACACGACAGGGATGTCCAATTAGCCCTCTGCTATTCGCAATTTATATCGAAGCTCTGAGTTTGGGGGTTACTCAAAATAACAATATTACCGGTGTAGAAGTATATGGTCAGGAACATAAATTATCATTATTTGCTGATGATATATTAATATCCCTGTCAAACCCGGATGAATCATTCTTGAGTTTACTGACTTTTTTGGATACTTATAGTTCTGTCTCAGGGTACAAGCTCAATATAACAAAAACCTGAATACTGAGCTTTAATTACAAGCCAATCCAACATATAAACTCACTCATTGATCTAAATTGAGATCTGAACCACTTAAAATATCTGGGAGTAAGCATCTCTAAAGATTCAGAGGAATTGTATACATTACATTTCAACCCTCTAAGTCAGAAAATAAAAGAAGACATAAATAGATTGAACTTGATCCCAGTGCTGAGCTTTGAATCTCGAATAGAATCAGTGAAAATGAACATCCTACCTAGACTCTTATACCTTTTCCAGAATCTACCAATTGAAATCACAGACAAGCAGTTTAACGAATGGGATAAAACCATATCAAGGTACATTTGGCAAGGGAAGAAACCAAGGATTAGATTCTGTACTCTTCAACTAGCAAAAAACAAGGGAGGAGTAGCACTCTCCTGCTTGAAGGACTACTATATATCAGCCCAATTAAGAAGCTTGTTCTGCTGGTGCAAGCCAGACTACAGAGCTAGATGGAAAGAAATTGAGAATAATGTATCAGGAGGAGTACCCATCGAGGCAAGGTTAGGGGATAAAAGACATGTTAAAAACTTACTGGAAAAAGATAACCGCTGGATAAACCTCTCTTTAAAATTATGGTTAAGGGTCCTTACCAGGAGTGACTTGCTGGAGGAAATGAAGATATTAAGATGGTGCTCACATGATCTTGATTTCACCCCGAGCAAGCTGGATAAAACATTTAAAGATTGGGCCAAACATGGCCTTACTTCATATTGCACATTTTTCAGCAAAGGAACCATGTTTGATTTTCAAACACTAAAAAAACTATATGGATTGAATAACGGTGATTTTTTTAGATTTCTACAGGTACGCCATTACTTAAATAGTTCCCTGTCAGACAGCCAGAAGGCCCTTGAAAACCCTTTATTAATAGTTTTCACCAGTGCATACACATCAGACACAGGGATGAAAGTCATCTCAAAACTTTACCAAGCTCTTCAAGATATTAAAAAGGAAAATACTTTCTATATAAAACACAAATGGGAAAATGAAACCAAAAAAACCATCCCTGACGAAGTCTGGACAAATTACTGTACTTTTCAATGGAAGATCTCGAGCTCAGGCACCTACAGAATGTTTAGTTGGAAGATGCTGAGCAGGTACTTTTTCAGCCCTGCTCAGTCATCACATCATCTAGGGCCCCCCAGCTGCTGGAGGAAATGTGGTTCTCAGCTAGCACATCACTACCATTTGTTTTGGGCTTGCCCTTTAGTAGTAACTTTTTGGGAAAAGATTCATATCGAAATTGAAAATCCCTTTAAACTGGGACAAATTTCTATTTGGGCTCATACATTCAATCCCCACAAACTCCAAAATAAAACAATTATTTGGAATTCTTACTGTTGCAGCAAAAAAAGAAATAACTAGAAAATGGCTCAAAGCGGATATCCCTTCTCTTGATAACTGGTACGACAAAATCCATGAAATCTATGTTATGGAAAGAATCACCTTCTCAATGAGGCTTCAGGAAAACACATTTGAAGAAATATGGAAAAAGTGGAGAATTTACATATCCCAAAGACCTCCATCCCTTGTTTGACTGTTTCTATACACCGATTGAATGTATATGTATAGATATGTATGTATGGTCACATGTATGTGTATTGAATGTATATATGTATGTTGATATGTATGCATATGTACATGTGTAGACATTTGCTATTTCAAACAACCCCTGTGTACTTTTTCGTTTTTATTTTACTTTGATTAATTTTGTTTGCTATTTCATTTGTCACTTTCGGGTCTCTAAAAATATATGATTTGAAAAACTGTACTTGTACTATAATGTGACCCCAAATAAATAAAGAATAAAAAATAAAAAAAGAGTACATGCTTTCATAGGGGGAAAGTAGAAGGTCAATGATATAAATTGTTACGGTGAATGAAGCATGCAGGACCCAAATGCAGATAACACTGATATCACCTTTATTTCAAGGATAATAATAACTGACAAACAGAACACTCCCCGGTGAACTCAGTCACCAACAAAAGACGAACCAACACTGAACACAGGAAGAGACAAGACTAAATACAGGGAGGGGTAATCACGAGACAAGAAACAGAGGAGAACACAAGGGCAACAGGTGAACACAATCAGACAATTAGACACACCAGGGAAACTAACGACAGAGAGGAAAAACATAGGGAGAGGGACCAGACAATACCCAAGGATGACAACATGACAGGGAGAACCGAACAACAAAATAAACCCATTACAAGACATACAAAACTAAAAACGTGACATAACACAAGAATCGTGACAGAAATATAGAATATAAAAAATCAAGAAGATACTCTAAGTGATCTCTACAATAAAACAGTTTAGTGCACGATGTACAAAGATATTAACATGAGGAGGTGCAAAACAGAAAAAACAATTAACCTTTATTTAAACATTAAATAATACTTTAGATTAAGGACTTCTTTTAAATAAGAAAAAATCTTTGGGGGTATCAAAAGATAAATATTAAGCCTGACAAAGTACGTAACGTCTAATATATTGCTTTCCTGCAATGTTAACTATGTTGAAGCACTTACTTTAACTGATGTTATACTCTTACAGTATGTATGTAGATAGTATAACAAATGTCCAGAATATGACAGTTCAAGGGTGGAGGTATACACACATATTGATAGATGTCTTGTAATGCACTGTTGAGGAACCTCAGCTGCGACCCAAGTTTTTCATTCATTGCATAACTACACCATAGTTGTGTATATGATATGTCAACAAACCTTAGAAAATCTTGAAATCTTGAAAGGGATGTGCAAAATAGCCATTATACAGTCTTTCATTAACTATTAGTAGAGAATAACGAGTAATGAATATACTTTATTACTCGTTTCCATTCATGTCAATTACAGATAAATGTTTAGTCTTCTCAAGCACCAACAATCAAATATCTCTCCTGATTGTTGGCATTTGACAATCACCTTCCCTGAATTTTACTCAGGTGTAACTAAAGTCTGATTTAAGGGTTGTTTATATTTCACATCATTAATCAGAATCTGCAAAGTAACTCAAATAAATGTAGTAGAGGAAAAATACCAGGTTAACCTCTGAATTGTAGTGGAGTAGAGTTACAAAGTAACAATGAGCTGTCATGTGGGTATATATTAATGCTGTGCATTATGGACACAAGCAATTTTCACCCATTTATTAATTATATTTTTTACATTTGATAACACCAATGTGTTTAATACTGGCAACTTCTAATTGTGGGAAAAACGAAAACGTTCACTAGAGACGTCCCATAGAACATTTTGCGAAACACAATAGCCAGCATGTGTAGTTCTGGGGGGGCGTTCAATTCCAGTTTTGGATAGTTTGGCATGGTTTCGTTCCATTTCAAAGAGCTGTTTGACGCTCGGCGCAACCTTGGCGCACTGCCACTCCAACATCCAATGCCAGAGCTTGAAGATTAATCACGGGGACAGTAGTCCTAAACGATAGCTGGGGATTATGGCTAGTGTAGTGTCTTCGGCCATCCTAAACTCAGAAATGTTTTTCGAATTTGATATGGTATTAACACCATATCCCTATACATGCATTGTGGCTAAAACATCCAATCAGCGAGCTTAAACCATAGCTGAGGATCTTGGGTAATCAGTTCAGTGGCTGTGTATCGCAATGATGCTCGAAATGTCCCTTATAGGCCTACGTCTGTTTACGGTTATTTTTATTTTGAAATTCAGTTCCTGACGGACGCCAAAACAGCCCGAGATTATGGAATTAAACAAATAAATAAAAGCAAGGATAATTGTGTGTTATTGGTGAGTAAATAACAGTGTGTTATTTAGAAAAGAATAACAAATTAGAAGGAAAAATAGTTTAAAAAAAATACAGATTTCAGTATTCTGAGGCTCTGAGCGCCATTTCTTTTCCTCACAGACGGCAGAAAAAGTCTGACATTATACGATTTAAAATAAAAACAATAATCGTGGCTTGATATTGAGTAAGAACATGTTTTTATGAACCCCACAGCTTCCGGTCTTCCAAGACCCGAACGGACAAAAAGACGTGCAGCAGGCACGAAACATACTACCAATAGAAATACATTGTTTTTAAAATCGTTTTGTGTGACACGAAAAAAAGGGGGAAATCGTGTTGGTGAACACGAATCAATAGATTAAATGTCGTGACTATAACACTAAATGCCGTGAGACTGGGTTGCAACATTTCACATTGGACGGAAAGGGTATTCCTTTTGGGAGAACACTTCTTGTTTGTGATTGGACAGAGCCAGCCAGAAAAGCACTGCTGTGATTGGTTGTTTTTGCTGCCAGTCAAGAGATGACGCTTCGTGATTGGTCAGCACCCGACAGCGCAACGTGTCCCGAACTATCAGCCGTTAGCTGTTAGCACACAGAGCTCACAGCTCCTCATATCTGTTCAGAAACTGGACAAAAGTTAAACATGAACAGACCACAGACTGTCTATGTCATGGTGAATACAGTCGCTGCTTTATTTATGTCTGTATGCCGTTGTTGTGAGTTTGGAAGGAGCAGCTACAGGTTAGTTTATCCTGATCGATCCGATCTCCATTCAGAAAACACACATTTTAAAGGTTTTTCGCCTGCCGTTTTGTCTGCAGACTTGTCACAGCATTAATTCATGGTTTTTACTAACTGGTATCACTATGGTGTTACTTCGGCATCTTTTTGAAACGTGTATTCCACTTAAATCACAGTCAAATATGTTCATTTTGTTATAGTTTACCATAGTATTTACATGGATATAAGCAGGCCCCAATATTCACATCGCTCTAATCGCTCGAGTTTCAGGTTTCACCCATAGACTGTATATATAAATGGACGTAGTGTCCGTGAGTTGCAGAGAAGCCTAAAGTAGGCGGTGTCGGCCACTAACGGCCCGTCCGCGTCTATCGTTTTTCCAACCCAGTTTAGATTTAACCACGCCCACTTCCGCATTACGCAAGGATTGACGTAGCTCTACGCGATAGCGTCATAGATTTCATCTTCGGCAGTTTAGCGGTCGCGGTAAAGCAGGATATTGAATAGTTGGTTTTTGTCTTTCCAAAGGATTTGTTGACTGAAAGTAAACGATCCTATAATCAAAGCCATATCGAAGAGCCCTGATATTGTATTACTGGTGTTTTATCATCTATACATAGCCTGTGTGTATCCTCAAATGTCGTTTTCAGGACAAACAAAAGACGTTTTAAATATCTTATGAGAATAGCCTGTGTGTATTCTCAAATGTCGTTTTACACTCACATATATACACTTTATATTAATTAATTTGACACACACATAAATATATATATATATATATATATATATATATATATATAAACAAAACAACACAATATAATAAAAACAGTTGCAATAATATAACATAATATGGTTTGATCAATTCTACCCTTTTGTTTTTGCTCCCATATTTCAATTAAAATATGCTTTTCAAAATCAATATTGGTGGGGGCTCTTTTGCAAAGATAATCAATAACATCACTTGACAGTTGTTTCATTTTTACATGGCAAAACGTTAATATGTTATTAATGTCAAATGTTATATGTTGTATTATATAAAAAAACAGACATTTATAACATGTTATAAATGTCTACCTTTAGATAAATGTTATATGTTGTATTATACAACAAAATAGACATTTATAACATGTTATAAATGTCTATAACATGTTATAAATGTCTACCTTTAAATAAAATATTAAATAGATACCTTTACATCCTAAACAGAAGGTCAAAACGTTAATACAGTATGTTTCATGACAAACAAAAAAACGAAACATTATATATATATATATACAGATGTTTGCTAATGTATCCCTCTTATATCCATCAGGAATTATTATTAAATGATGAATTAACATTCCTCAGCACTGCATAAGTGCGGTCGTCAGTCATATTGACAAAGAAGCACTATTATATTGTATATTATGCAGCGTTTAAAAGGAAGGTATTTCGCTTGTCAGATTCAGATTTCGTGGGTGTGCCACGTGAGGCAGTGATGTAACCATAGGAATGTAACGCCAGGTTGATGCTGTGACGTAACGCCGCGTCGATGCTTGCGTAATGCGGAAGTGGGATCTAAACTGGGTTGGAAAAACGGTAGACGCGGTCCGTCCACACAGCCGCGGCGGGCGTGTCTGAAACTCGACCAACAACCAATCACATGAATCTTCTGCACCGGACACACAAGCATGCGGTTTGATTGGCTAGAGCTTGTACTGGCATATGATTCGATTGGCTGACGCTTCCGTCGAAGCTTCAAAAGTTGAACATTGCTATAAAAAAAAAATAGCGAGCAACGCGTAACGACGCTCCCACAATGCAGTTCGGCGAAGCCGGACGGCACACCATTCAAAGTGAACGGGCAGAAGCGTTGAAGCTTCAACGCACGCCGCCGTGTGGACGGGCCGTAACGGCTCAACAGCGACGTCAGAGTCTAATGGCCCATCTACACTACAGGCATCAAAAAATCTTGATGCTGGGCGTGTCTGAAGCTTGGCGATTTTTTGCGAGCAACGCGACCAACAACCAATCACATGAATCTCCCGCCCCCGACATACAAAGCAATAGCAATGTTTAAACTAATTAAACTGGATATAAACTCTCCAAACAGGCGAAAAACCTACCAGTTTCACCCACTGTCTCTGCCACCTCCCTCCATGCCTGGTTCCTCCGGTTTGTATCCCGGTAAATAGTACTGGTCGTAAAGAACCGGGTGATTTGCTACCGTAATATCTTGTTTGGAATATGAGGAAATTAACTGCGGTCTGGCTCTCCCAGCTTGCACGCGGTTTGATTGGCTGCGCTTGCACTGGCGGGATTTGCATAAACGGGATGTGATTGGCTGATGCCAAGCATCGAGCCTCAAAAGTTGAACATTGTTCAACTTTTGATGCCGATAGATGCTCGTGATGCTTGCAAAGCCATGCCATGCTCCCCACAATGCAGTTCGGCGAAGATTAAAAATCTTCTACGTCACCCCATTCAAGTGAATGGGCGAAGCGTTGAAAGCATTTTTCGATGCCTGTAGTGTAGACGGGCCGTAACTCCCGCCTGCTCCAGCCTGATCCAAATAAGGGCAAAGAGGCGGAGCCGAGGCGGAACCGAGGCGGGGCTCCAAGCTCCCGATTTAGCTGAGGCTACCAAGCTAGGCTAACATGCTAACGTTAGAACTTACATTAGTGATGCAATTCTGAAATGTCAAAATGTTAAAGTCAAAAAGCATAGGTGTTTTAATGCCATATTCACTTAATAACGCATGAACAACTTTTACAAATATTTCTATATAGTCTGTGTTGGTAAATGTCATCTACGTTGCACATTTCTTGATGAAATACATGCATACCAAGTTACTGCTTGGCACTTTGGTTTTGATAAAACAGTTCCACTATAAAAACGTTACATTCATAATCAAATGGGACAAGTTCTGCAAGTTTATTAGCTATTTGTCATTCATATATATATATATATATATATATATATATATATATATATATATATATATACCCATGTATAAAGGGTTACGTTCTTTGCTGGCTAATATCAGGGTTGCCAACTTTGGGTACCTGGCTGGAGTGAGATTTTGATATCATGGGTTTAATTACACATATGCGCACTAAATGACTGCTATTGTGTCAGTAGCGGGACCTTAGCATATATATAGGATATACAATATATACAAAAACACAATAATGGTCACCGACTATAAAGGGCACACAGTTTCATTTACTAATGTCAAACACATGTTTGTTTCCACTGTTTTATTGTGTGCCTGTCGCCATAAGCAATTAACTGATTTATCGTACGATAAATAAAAATGAACTCCATCACTTTTCTGACCTCGATAAATTGCCATTTACATGAGGATGTGACTAGCAGTTTGAAAGGATGTACTTGAATTTCTACTGGATCTTAGATCTATGCATGCGCAATATGCGCATTCCCACTCCGAGCGTGTTGCCGAGGATGTAATGTCTGGGATTGACCAGCCGGCTATCACTGCTCTGCTCTGCTGTCTGTTAACGTTGTTAAGAGTGGTGGGGGCGGGGAGGGAGCGGATCGACAGCTTGAGCAGCTGTCAACAGCTGTCAACTCAACATTGTAAATTACCAACCAAAGACGATCACCGGTTCATCTTGTTTTTGGCGTGAGAATAGTTTGGGCAATGGGCAGTGTGAGAGCGTGAGATTGAGAGTGAAAGCGTGTGTCACACGCCAGAAGCGTGAGAGTTGGCAACCCTGCTAATATGCTATATAACAAGCTACGCTACCTAGCACACTAACACCTGCTAAAGGGGTTAACATGTATAATATTATCATTTTACTCACCAAAACAGCTGAGATTAGACTTCTTGGAAGTTCTGTTAGTACATTCAACCGCACAGCACAACATTTGAATTGTGTGGTATTTGTAACAACATTCCCTAAAAGGCACAATCACCACTAAAGGGTCAAGTACAGTAACTACAACTAGATAACGTTGTAGCCTAGCAGAGTGGACAAGTTGCTGTTAGCTGACAGTGAGGCACGTACCTGTCCATCAAAGTGACCACGCCCTAATTCATGCAAAAACTTTAAGGCCTAATATAAATAAAAGGGTCGCGTTATAAAACAATTCACTCACCAATTCATAATCATGAAGGTGGAATCTAACAATATCCCGAATAATTTGTGTTGCATCCAGGAGTAGAAACATGTTTATTTCTGCTGTAAAGTTGGGGATTTTAACATGGGGGTCTATGGAAATTGATCCTTTCTGCAGTCATTGCCTATCGGCCAATAAATGAATTGCAGTTTGTGGCACTTCCTTATTGGCCTCCCGGCTCTGCCCCAGAGGTTTCACCACGGCTATCAGCTGTGTTTATTCCTGTCATTCAAACAAAATGTGCTGGAGAGGGTGCAGGACTTATATCCATGCAAATACTTTGGTACAAATTACAACAAAATGAACATACTTTACCGTGATTTAATTGTAATATACGTTTCAAAAGAAGTAACAACATACTGATACCCGTAAGTAAAAACTATGAATTAATGCTGTGATTGATTGATTGATTGATTAGGATAAACCAACCTGTAGCTGCTCCGTCCAAACTCACAACAACGCCATACAGACATAAATAAAGCAGCGACTGTATTCACCATGACATAGACAGTCTGTGGTTTGTTCATGTTTAACTTTTGTCCAGTTTCTGAACAGATATAAGGCAGCGGCGCCGGATTCATTTCAGCAGTGGGGGGGGCAAAAAGTGCGTGTGTATGTGATGGTCAAAGAAATACTAAATCTACAGGCACTAGCGGAGTGGTAATAACTAATAAAAAGCATGGCCGTATCCACCATTGAGTTCACCGAGGTCCGGACCTCTGTAATCTTTTCAAGGTGTATAATAAAAGTTGTGAAATAACTGCACATAATTAACGGGGTTCCTTGTAGTAGTTCCATTTACTGGTAGTGGGGGTGCTGCATAAAAACGTAGCCTGTATTAAAGCAAACAGAAGAAGACGACATTAATTTATGCACTTACGCACTTTTTTTTTAACACACTCCACTTTTCGTGGCTGTCCAGGAGGCTTGGGCCTTTTTCCAGTTATTAACTCCGGAATTTACAAAGCTATCATCTCCACATTTGGAAAAAGTCACAAGCCATTTGACAGCAGGAAATCTGCATATTTCACAGAAGGCTCGTTTAGTGGTTTTGCAAATAATTAACCATTCTCTTTTTTTGTACCATTCTGCATTTAATTACCTTTCTCTTTGCCCAAACGATCAAGCGGTCTCCTTTTTTTCTACAATTAGCTGTGCAGCTTTACCCGTCTCAATGTCCCAACAACAAACCTTGTCCGACGCAGTCGGAACCAGCCTGTTTCGGTTCAACGATGCCGGCGGTTTTGACAGTCTCAGCGGTCGCAGAGCTGCTGCTTTGGGGTTCATCTGGCTGCGCTGGTTCTGGGGTTGAAGGGCAAGGCTCCGGACTTGTGAATGTCAGGGATGTGACATTGAAGTTGTTGAAGTTCAGTTTTGTTTGATTGTATTTTATTTAATTATGCGCTGCCTGGTTCTTCTGACATGTTTGCGATATTTGAGGCTGACTCAGAACAACGTAACAAAGAAACAAATATACGTTTTTTTATTGGTTGTAATGTACATGGATACATTTGAATGGTGTGACAATGTCCTCTTTGATTGGATTAAAATGTACATATTCTTCCTGTTATGTGTTCCTGCTTTATTTTACCTAATGCAATATATGAGCCTCTGTCGCTGCCTGTAGCTAAGGAGATTGTCTTTTCATCTCCTCAATTTGCAAAAATAACAAAATATACGCAGCTAGATCACATCGCGTTCTTTTTAGATGCGACTTTAGAGTAGAGGGGAATTCTTGAAACGGGATGTACAGTCTTCCGCGCAGCCCGTCCTCCTACAAAAAACGACCAAATAGGTTGATTGTTCAGCAGCTTATTACGACCCATAGACACGTTTTAAAGTGTAGCACCTCTAGTGGTTGTGTAAGAAACAACATGCTCCCGTTGATTGCAAACACTCCGGAGGGTCGTTCATTCACAAATAAACCTCTGGAAAATTGTGGAATAGTTTGGCCATTAAAATGCTTTTTGTTTAGATTGCTAGCGAGAAGTGTATATTGTACTTTTATAATCTACGTCCAGTGGATGTGTAGGATCTATAGTTTGATAGATATTACGAGGATGATTTGAGGTCTTGCCAGGAGAACGTGTATACAGTATACTACATCTTCCCGCAGCGTCCATGTAAAGTTGTCGTCAACCCTCACGGCCTCAAAGTTTTCATAATAAAACCGGAAGTATTCCCTTTACTGTCAAATGATTACACAGTGATATCTGCATTAATCATCCACTAAAAAACATCAGTTTATCCTTTATCCTACACAATATTGATTGGTTTAAATTGTGTACAATGCTTTTGTGTTTTTAACCTTCGATTCAGAGAAACTACGTTTTTTGGGAGTTTAGACACTACAGAGTTTCCGAAGACACTACACTACCCAGAATCCTCAGCTATCGTTCGGGACTACAACATCCGCTTTGCTTTACAAACCCTGTGATTAGTCCTCAAGCTCTGTGATTGGATGTTGGAGTGGCAGTGCGACATGGTTACGCCGAGCGTCAAACAGCTCTTTGAAATGGAATGTAACCACGTCAGACTATCCAAAACTGGACTCGAACGCACCATGCTGCGGTGCTTTGTGAAATGCTGTGGTCTTTTGTGAAATGCTGTAGTGTTTTGTGGAATGCTGTAGCGTTTTCTGAAATGCAGCATCGTTTTGTGAAATGCTGTGGTGTTTTCTGAAAAGCTGTGGTGTTTTCTCAAATTCTGTGGTGTTTTCTGAAAAGCTGTGGTGTTTTGTGAAATGCTGTAGTGTTTTGTGAAATGCTGTAGTGTTTTGTGAAATGCAGTATCGTTTTGTGAAATTCTGTAGTGTTTTGTGAAATGTTGTAGCGTTTTCTGAAATGCAGTATTGTTTTGTGAAATGATGTGGTGTTTTCTGAAATGCTGTAGCATTTTCTAAAATGCTGTAGTGTTTTGTGAAATGCTGTGGTGTTTCCTGAAATGCTGTAGCGTTTTCTGAAATGCTGTGGTGCTTGCACTTCAGTAATAAAATCAAGAAAATAGTTATGAAAGGGGTCGCTCGTTCTTAAGAACCCACAGAGAATGATTTCCTTTCATTGTTCTTTTTAATCTAGTGTTGCATAGCATTTTACAGTTTTTTTTTGTTGTGAAATCCACAAAACCACCTGCTTTTATCATTCAGAAGAAAAAATGTGCTGCCTTAAAAATATATAGTTTTTGAATACAAACTTTGATAGAGATGCTGCGATGAAACTTCATTAGTATAATCTCATGACATCTTTTTAATGAACATTTTCCATCAGTTTTTAATACAGGTATGCTTGAAACCATACAGCTGGAGCCCCTGCACCTATCCTTATTTTTATAGAGAAAGTCCATTAAGTTCACTGTTTATACATTATAGGGACACCATTGAGCAGTGGCCAAGCATGCAGACAGTAACATTTCCATGTTTCCATAGAGACTAACGTCATGTTTCTCACATACGCTGTCTTTAAGAACACTATTTAAAGGTATGGCAGGGTTGTTTGCTAGTGCTGTCACTGACTACTTGAAAATACCTGATAATTTATCAGTAAATCAATTTAGAACATTTGTATACATTAATATGTCATTTTTAGACAGGGTTTACTACAGTTCCCAGGATCATCAGTCACCTAAGCACCACTGACGAAGAAAGATCTGTGTGTTCACTCACACTGATAGCTCCACAGAGGCTCTGCTCCTCAGTAGCAGCCTACCATGGCTAGTCAGTCTGGAATATCCTTTCTGAATAAGTGCAAAAACGCAATAGGAGGAAGTCGGGGGAAGTTGATGCAGCTGTTCTTGCAATCTTGGCTCAACCTAAAGAAAATCTAAATCTGTTTAATATGTGATTTGTTGGCAGTTAAACACACTGTCCAGCTAAGTTAAATGAGGGTAGCTCACGGACTACTTACTCTTTGTTACTCTTTATTAAAAAACCCTAACCCTTACCCTTACCCTTAACCCTAACCCTGGTTCAAATGCTTAGAAAACAAAGGTTTGCTACTTTAACAATGTTCTTATTGTTTGGAGTATATAAAAAGTCATTCATCCCATCCTAATATTATTTGAACCGATGTTTAAGTTATTGTTCATTGACAAAACCTTTAAAAAAGATCATATACTGTAATGATTTCAGCATAGTGTTCAAATCTCTGCCACAACAAGGAAACTGAAACTGCAAGTTTTGCAGAGCCAAATGGAAGAGAGGTTACCGTCCCTCCAGAACACTGTTTATAGTGTTCTGCACTGAGAACAATGTGTTCTCTATAACAACACACGGGCATTAACTGATTTAATCATGGTTTAGCAAGATTTCGTGATTTTTGTAATGCCGTTTGAATTGAAACTGACTGTTGAAATGTGAAAGACTTCACCACTTGGCAATACAGCCCTCCCTTAGTAAAATGACTTGAACTTGTGTGCAAGATAGAAGATCCAAGATAATGGTGTCATACTGCTGGAAATCAAGCCATTGAACTCAAATCAAACTCTCCACAATCATTTCAAACGTCATTTAGTCTGAGCTCATGTGTGAGCTTTATTTTCCCTCTGAATTACAGCAACTGTTAATGTTTGCTATATTATCTTTTATTGTTAATCATTTCCTTTTACACAGGGATTCAAATCCAATGTCTTAAGTTACATTTTGACTGTGAACAAAGACGTGCTTAGTCACAATACAGTGCCAGAAAGAAGAAGGGATGGGGAGATAAGGACAGAGAGGAAAACTAAACTGCATTCAATACGTTTTGCAGGGAGGGGGAATTATCTTCCGTATAGGTTTAGGCCTAGTTATATATAGTCTATGGTTTAGGCTATGAAAGTTAAAATATGTCAAGGATGACCTTTGGTTATTTTGTTGATCTATATGTACATCCACCCGGAGCTGATTCCTACGAGAACTTTGAAGACAGTGATTTAGAAAGGTGTTTGTGACACTCCAGGAAAAAAATGCAAACCGAGAGAAAATATTGTTAAAATTCGTAAAATCAGAAAAGTAATCTTTAGAAGACAAGCTGCCCCTTTGCACATGCAGTTTACAGAAAATAAAGAGATGCATTTTGTATGGCAGCATTATACATAGTCAGGAAAAGGTGGACTAAAATAATACATTTTGGAGTGCAGGAGCTTAAAAGAGAGAGCTAAAGCTTTTTTCCCCACTCGGACAAAGTATTCCCATGTAACACAGAGCTTCAACATCTGGCTAATATTTCATCTTCAGTCGGCTCAGACTTACTGCTCACAGTAAGTCACAGCAACTAAACTGAACCTGCAATGTCATGTCCTGCAAGGTACTTATTCATCCTTACTGTCTTGGACCAGGATCTGTTGTATTGTTTGTGTGTAATTTAATACAAAATAAAGACATGACAGGCAATTTTAGCCAAGTAAAAAGTGGATCCTCAAATGGAAAATGAGAGGGGACACTGACCTGTCTCTTTTCTGTACTTCTTTCATTCACATACCTTTCTTGTCCCATAAACAATTTATTAATTGATTTTTGACAAGGCAGAAATCTAAATGTTGATATCCTTTCAAGAGCAAAGAAGCATTAGACAGAGAGTAAACTTATGCTAACTGCTATAAGAAATAATGAAATGATAATTTAGCAATTTCTGTTGGATCATGAAAACTAAAGTTGTACTTTTTTCTTTGTTTTTAAAAAAAAGAAAAAACAAGTTCCCTTAATTCCCAAGAAAGTGTGCAGCAGGCACTTTCCCAAAAGCTCAGTAACATTATAAACCCTCAGTCCTGCATCTAGTGAACAAACGACTGAAAGAGATCAAGGCACTAAATCTGTTTGGGAAAATCACCCCTGCTCTCTCTCACCCTATACAAGACTCCAAGAGGTGTCCATTTTACCCGGTTATTTTACAGTGGTATTAAATTATTTGTTCATTTTTTCTATGACTCATTACATTTCTCCCTGTGACATGAAAACCACTGTTATATAAAATGTGATCAGATGAAGAAACTTTTAAACTTCCTGCAGTCCTCATTTCATCCTCTATTCATTCAGAAACTTTTCTTGGTCAAAGCATTTGGGAAATCTCAATATTGCATAATATTACTTTCAAAAGTACATTGGTTCGAGATTATTTCTTTTTTGGATTAAATCTTATAAACTGCATTAAAGTTCTCTGTGTAACTGTCCAGGGGCAAAGCCGGCCCTTGAGGCTGTGACACACTTAAGCCTTTGGTTTTCTGGCCTGCTTTGGTGTTATTCTAGACTAAACACTCTGTAAACCACAGCGGATACAAACATTTTCTGAGCCAGAGCAACACTAGTGTGTGTGTCTGAGTGAGAAAGACAGAGAAACTGAGAAGAGGTGAAGGTGCTTAATGGATTAATTAAAGCTTGCATCTCTGTCAACATAAGGTGACAACATTTATGTATTCTTCATATTATTCTAACGTTGGGCATTTTGACATTGGATACTGATGTTTTTAGAAAAATAACATGTTTGCTGTAAATCAAAACATAACGTTGATGTATATTGGCATCCAATAGTTCCAATAAGAGATTAAATAAAGCCAGATGAACTGGAACACAAAGTTCGTTTTTAACATCCATTTCAGATTTGATATCTCAACAACCAGCACCCCTTTAATTACAAAGACTTGTCCTTGTTGTGTTTTGTAATTCAACCTGTTATTTTTGTGTATACCATAAATGTATACCACCCATGCATTGTAACAATCCCCCAATCACTTCTTTGTCCCCCATCTTATAATATAGACCAGAGATTTTGGTGTTGAATCAGCCCTTGTGGGAGAAACCAATGCAAAGGTCACCACCGCAAACAGGCGCACAGTTTAACACAGATTCCCATGATGCAATATCACAATTGACCACACATGTTAAGGAATCAAAAGCTGAAAAGTAATGCTGAATGACATTCACTGCCTATTAAGTATTCACTAAGAGGTTTTGTGCAAGTTTTCTAGGGTGATGCAATGGGGCAGCAGAATTATCAAAACCAGATAAAGTACCTAGTTACTGTACCATTCTCTACCATACTACTACTTGACTTGAGCAAACAGGTGTGAAGGAGTTTGATCTTGTGTCTAAATGGGGAACAGAACATTTGTAAAATCCCTTGAATAAGAAGTTACGTTTTTTGGCTCATACAAACTTCCCAGGCTCCCTTTACAGCACATTTGACTTACTACAGATCGATATATCTATAGGAGTTGCCACATATTGAGCGTTTAGGACAGGGGTGTAAAACTAAAATACACAGTGGGCCAAAATAAAAAATCGGTACTAGTCGAGGGCCGGTTCAATGTTTATTACAAAACGTATTGAAATGAACTTATTGAGCATTAAACCGGGAACTAACAGAGCTTAAATGATTGCCTATAAAACAACATTAAACATTAAATAATCAGTTGCATTAATTCCTTATGGCTCTATCTGCAGCTTTTCCGGAGTCATTTCTTATGATTACCTTTTTCCACAGGCCAACAGCTTCAAAAAAACAATTTCCCTCAAAGAAGAAACCAAACACGCCCTGTTGTCACAAGAAAAAAAAGTGCAAAAAAGAAACATCCATTTAAACTCAGTTTGCTGCAGTGATGCACACTAGTTTAAGCCAGATACTTGGCATCTCATCTTGGATGATAGGCAGTGGTGTAGTGGGGATTTTCTTACTGGGTGGACGGGAGACACTATGGACGCGCTCGTGAAGAAGAAATCATGCTTCAAATAAGTGGGGGTACGGCGTACCCCCACGTCCAACGCCCACTGCACCACTGATGATACGTCATCAATGTTTGGGGTCAGGCTCTGAGCTGAGGAAACCCTCAGGGTTGAGTGAAGGTGTGCGTGCAATATACAGGCGGGCCAGATCTAATAGTAATTAGAAATGATCCTGCGGGCCGAAATTAAATCCACCACGGGCCGGATTTGGCCCACGGGCCTTGAGTTTGACATGTATGGTCTCTAGGATAATAAATGTTAATGAGTTAATAGTAAGCATCTTTGTCTTCAAAGTTTGTGCCAATAAAAGACCACAAGTTACTCACCTACTCTAATGACATTGAATTGTAGACATGAGTATTGTTGCATTTGTATTGCTCATGTATTTGTTCTCCGTTTCTTTTTTACTGGTATGTTATTCATTAAATTCCTAAAGCAATAGTCCAGCTTTTGAGATATAGGCTACTTTGCGTAATTAGTTTGATAAAATGCTAATGCTAAATATGAAACTCTATGAGTTAGCTAAATACAAACCCTTTTGGGTCAGCTGTGACCAAAGGTAACAAAGTCTGCCTGCATCTTGTGTGTTTATTTTGTACAAAATCAATACGTAAAAAACCAGTTGGCCATTTTACAATGGTTGTTTGCCAGATTATTTCTTGGCTGGTCGCCTAGCAACTGGTCCCAGCGAAAGAATATGAATGCACATACCTAGCAGATGCTGAGGGGGTTAGTTTAAGAGTCTGGACCATGGTCTGGACAGAGCTAGGCTAGCTGTTTCTCTCTGCTGCTGTTAATACTATGTGCTAAGCTAAGCTAACCAGCTGCTAGCAGTAGCATTGTATTTACTGTACTGACATGAAGGAGGCATACATAAAAAATGAAGACATCCCTAAAATGTCATACTGTGCATGTGTGTGTTTTCTTGCACTCTGTTTCCATGTTCACATGCTCATACGTGTTTTGGAAACTTGGGTTCATTACGCATTACTGTTCAGGTTAAGTCATAAGCAGTGGCGGCTGGTGGAAATTATTTTAGGTGGGGCTATTGTAATGGTGAATAAACCACACGGGGAACATTTTGAGAAATTACCCCTTAAATTAAATTGGCTACATTATTTCATCGTTGCTGTTGTTTGATTGGTGTTTTACTACGGTATTTAGCGTCTACAGCACCTCCACTTTTAGGGTTAACGTAGACCCAAACGTCGCCCGGAGGTCCCCCGGTGTTGTTGCGGGAGCTGCTGCACTAGCTAACGCTCCACTAGCTAACGCTGCACTAGCAAAACAAACGCTTATTTCTTTTGCAAATGGTGCGTCGGGCTTCAAACACGTCCCGTTCGCCTCCACTGGTTTCAACCAAGCACTAAATTAGATGTTTTCAACCAAATATGGTTGAACTGACACTTTCCCATATTAATTTGTAAGTAGATTCGAAGATACATGAGTTTCTGACTGCCGCAAGCTGAAGCTTGGTTGCTAGCAGCGCCATATAGATAGAAGAGTTACGACAGCGGAAGTCCAAAAACGGTTATCGTCACGTGGTTCATGTAGACGAGGATCGTTCCCCGGAAGTTCATGGCGGGCAATGTGAATGCATTGATAACAGGAGATAGAACTACGATTTTTGGTAATTATTAGTGAATAAAGGTTTTGATTTGCAATATTTATACAACAAATCGATATGTGTATGTATTTACATCAATGTTTTAAAAAATAAAATAGAATTTGCTAATATTAAGTGATAATATTAGGATTAGTGTGAACAACTAGTTTACATGTTAGGCTAACAGTGCCTTGGTTAAAGAGCCTGTTGCTGTTTATAGCTTTGAATTCTTTAAAACCAATATTATCTTCTTAAACTTGTATGGTAGTCAGGAGCATCACTTTCTAATGTTTATTGATATATTTAGAGCGAGGGGATCTAAAGGAATGCTTCAAAATTCAGATTAGATTAATTTCTACCATTTTCTTAAATTCATGGTAGTTTCAGTAATCCCATGGTAATTGAGGACACAAGTTATCTAAATGACTAATGTCATCTTTATGGCTTTCAGAAAGGACAGGAGACCGACAGGTGACTATCAAAGGACTAGCAGCAGCAGCAGCAGCAGCAGCATGATGACGATGATGTTAAATGTGTTGTTTTAGGAACATCCATTGCAAATATATGGAATTCAATAAACATTGAATAGCATATCATGCAGTTTGTCTGTGCCTTTTCCTCCGTGTTGTCCTGGTTTGCTGTGCTGCCTCCTAGTCGCCACCATGGTTTGCTGTACTGCCTGGGGATTCTCAAATCGCTCAGAGAAAGGAGTACGAATGTACGGCTTCCCCACTGACACAGAGCGGAGGAAAAAATGGCTGGCTCAAGTCAGCAGGAGCAATTTCACGACCAACAGCAAAAAAATATGTGAGGTAATTATATACAAACACTGCATTTGCACTTTGTCACAAAACGAAAACCACACCATTGGGAAAGCTTAATGTTTTGTTTAATACAAAAAAACAGGGAAAGGCTTGAAAAACACTGAGAGTTGACACTCAGGGTGCAGGGTGAGGGTCTCAGTGCAGGTATTCAGGCTCCATTGAATCCCCCTCTGGTTCTTGTGCTGAAAGAGGGAGTAACAGACAGGAGAAAGGGTTATACACACCTATATAGCACACCTATTGGATGGGAAATTGCCTTGGGGAGATAAGGTGTGGTCTTTGTTCCCAACTGAAGTTATGGAATTTTATTATTTGTGAGTTTAACAAAGTATGACAAATGGCATCAGTAACAGATGTGATATGAATTTTTATAAAGTTGTCTCACATTCTTGGTCATATTTTATATACAGTATGTAATGAGTATAACATGTCCAGTAAGTATAAAGTGTTTCCTAATACTGTGTATTCAACCACTATGGAATATGTATGTGGGCAGACAAAACTGAGTTGTTCTGTGTTTGAAGTAACCTCAAGTCACTCCGCAGGCACATTTTGATGCAGACCAGTTTGTCAAGACAACAAAGGGCAAGACTAGGCTGAGAGCAGAGGCTATACCCACCATCTTCGTGCATCGCCCTGTGGTCAAAAAGAGAAGGGCCACTGCACCACGATTCACCCCGGGACCTGTATCTACAAAGCACATAGCTCATGATAACAGCTATAGTTTGAAAGGTGACACAGGTATAATAAGTATGAACTCTTAGTAACAAAAGTCATATTTCTTATTTTTAAGTGGTATAATATTTTAAATGTTCGAATATCTACAGTGCCATGTCTTCTACTTACATTAGTCTCAAAGATTGAGGGAAGAAGGGATGAGGAGACTGAGAGAAAGGAAAGTGAGGGTGAAGAAAGAGAGGACATGGCTAGTGAGGAGAGACAGGGAGGGTGGACACCACCCACTCAGCCAGCATACGAGGGAACCAGCAGCCAGTCAGCATACGAGGGAACCAGCAGCCAGTCAGCATACAAGGGAACCAGCAGCCAGTCAGCATATGAGGGAACCAGCAGCCAGTCAAACAGATCTATTAAAAAAATTAAAGAGACAATTAAAGAGCCAAGAAGGAATCACCAAAAAAGCAAAGTCTGCACTAAAAAAAAACAGGAAGGCAAATGCAGCTCTCAAGAAAACAATGAAAATTAGAGACAACAAATATAAGAAAACGTTTTCAAAAGACCAACTTAAGGCATTAGGCAGACTCACCACAAAGGGGATGAAATGGAGCAATGAGACAATTAAGAAGGCTTTAAAAATTTGCTTTGCGTGCAGACCAACGGGTTACAAAACTCTGCAGGAATTGCAGATTCCCCTTCCAGGAATAAGGACACTGCAAAGAAGGATGCAATGTGTTAAGTTTGAGCCTGGTGTGTAACAGCTAACATCACTGCCCCTCCACCCGTAACATCACTGCCCCTCCACCTGCCAACATCACTGCCCCTCCACCCGTAACATCACTGCCCCTCCACCCGTAACATCACTGCCCCTCCACCCGTAACATCACTGCCCCTCCACCTGCCAACATCACTGCCCTCCACCTCCTAGCACCCAGCCAGAGGAGCGCAAACAAAAACAAGCAAGGTGTCCCGTCATGTACCTGGAAGTTTGGGTTGGCAAAATGGAGTAAGAGAGGGACTTGAAAAACCTTGGTGGCTCTCTACTCATGTTGTTACAGTTGTCTTGGTTACAGCTCTCAAGATTTTTTTGTGCCATTTCCACATCTTTAGAAAATATGAAATAAATGAAGTGAAATCAACCTCTTCTCTGGAGAACAAACTTTGATTTCTCTGTCTTGTGAGTTTGCAGTCTTGCAGTTTTGCTCCTCCACCTGTAACATCACTGCCCCTCGACCTGCCATACAGTAGGTTACTAACACGATTACTTATATAATACAGTGATAGAATACATGTTTAGTATGCTTACTTATATAAAACAGTAGTATTAAACTTACCTTGTGTTTTCACTCTCACTTAAGTCCCTCTCCCTTTGCCATCAATCCAAAATCAGCTGAGCTGCAACATTATACAGACAGGTAATAATCAACATAATCACAAGGACACAATATGGCTCTGCTAAAAACACTCACTCTTACGGAGCCCTGGAGGGTTCATAGAGAGAAAAATAAATAAAACGTGGCCACGTTTTACTTTCTCGTTCGCACGAGATACCTTCTCGTGCGCACGCTTTAGTAACTCGTGCGCACGAGTTACTAAAGCGTGCGCACGAGTTACTAAAGCGTGCGCACGAGTTAATAAAGCGTGGCCTCGTTTTGTGTGTGTGCGCGCTGAAGTATTATTTGAGTTATTTGAAGTATTAAAGTAACGTGTTATGGCAGGAAAGTTCAATCTGGTATATTCATTTTAATGTCACCTTATATAGAATATGTGTTAAACTTGTGATTTCTGCATTGAGTGACTTCTGCCTAGCAGATACCAAGAAGAGGCCCCTAGGGTCTCTCTGTTAATTATCAATAGTGCTTGCAATTAACAGGGGAAGTCCCAGATACATTTTCAGATAATGTAGTTAAAGTCTTGTAGAATTAATGTTTATCTCCTACACATCCTGCAGGCCTGGAGACTTGGGTCACCCAGCAGTAACCAAGATAAACGTCCTTTTGAGCTTATCAATAAAATGTATTCATTCCTAGCAAGCTGACTTTGGGGTGAAGGGAAGTTCAGGGAAGCCATTAAGCCACAAGAACAATTAAACTTCTGTTAATCAACCAAAACTCATGACTTTCAGGGGACAGGACATTCGGACCTATAACCAGGGTCACTTCCTAGAGAATATGTGTGTGTATTTCTTACTGTGATCAGATGTCCTGTATAATCATTTATCAACTATTCCTGTATTAGTGTTTTATTTGATTCCTCTGCTTTTATTCTTTCATATGTGGGTACTGGAGGGCTACAAACAGTGTGGAGAAATTAGCTTAAACATGTTTTATTACTCTATGGGAAATGGAAGCAGCATGTCAAATGATCAGGGAAATCTACTTGTTTTAAATAGATGTGTGTGGTTGATTACTTTGTATTAATAATAACAGTATGTGTAAAGGAAGCTGGAAATATGCAATGTGAAACCTTTTATTTGAAATAAAGATTCTGCAGGGAATATTCTTAAAGAATAGCTCAAGTGTCTGGAAGAGCTGCAGGCTAAATGAGTGTGCGGTACTTTTTACTGCTTGAGATCAGAGCTGATGTTTTCCTCTTGTTATTATTGTTTGAGGTTAAGGTAACTCACATGTGTTATTTGTATAATCCAACTATAAAAAACTATATCTTAAAACTATCTTTATAAAATGCCAAAAGTATGTGAAACTTGCAAGGAGGGGTTTGTTATCTCGAATGTAAGGGTCGCCTCTGGCTCGCGCTGATTGGCTGTCTTTTCTAAGTGGAGGACCCCTCGGGGGGGGGGGGGGCAGCCGCATAGCTCCTCCTGGGGTTTTGGATATAAGCCGATGCTTTCTTTAGACGAGCCTCTTCTTTTCTTCAAACTGACCAGATCCGTGAGATTGGAGGAGGAGCAGGAAGTACTTCCTTTGTATTTGTATTTGTATCTGTATTTTGTATTGTTACTGTTTATCATTAAAGCAAGATTATTTTGTAGCTTGTATTCTGGTGTTTCTTAATCCCTTCCTTTTCACGAATTTACCCAGCTTATCAAACGACACGCGGAGACGAGGTTGGTTTTCAACATCCTCCAAATCTCCAACAGCGCGCACGTGTGTGTGTGTGTGTGTTTGTGTGGGGTGGGGTGGGGGGCGGCATTAGTTTATGATAGTATCGTTCGTTCCGGTGTACTCCGGCAGGACTATCACATCGAGATTAAGATTAAACGAATTTCTTTCACTTGGGAATACACATATAACTATGGAGAACCAGATTTGTGTAAATTACTGTTCGTGGTCATTTGAAAACAAATGCCGGTGGTGTCGGACGGACGGACGCACGCACGCACGCACACACACACACACACACACACACACACACACACACACACACACACACACACACACACACACACACACACACACACACACACACACACACACACACACACACACACACACACACACACACACACACACACACACACACACACACACACACACACACACACACACACACACACACACACACACACACACACACACACACACACACACACACACACACACACACACACACACACACACACACACACACACACACACACACACACACACACACACACACACACACACACACACACACACACACACACACACACACACACACACACACACACACACACACACACACACACACACACACACACACACACACACACACACACACACACACACACACACACACACACACACACACACCCCGGTGACAGGACATCTCCTTCATAAAACGAGGCGGAATACTCTGGTAGTTCGATGTGTGTATAGGTGTGTGTGGTTAAACGTAGCAGCCTCGATCTCTATTCAGCGGTTCTAATGAAGGGAAACACAATGAAGTAAACAGTAAAAGGCACAGCTCTTTGCAGCTGGTGCTGCTCTTCTCAGATTCTGCTGAGTTACACGTTACTGCCTCCAGAGCCCTGTACCAAGGGCGCCGGAAGCGGGGGGGCCAGGGGGCCATTGGCCCCCCCACTTTTCAGCCCTGCCCCACATTTTCGCAGCAGCAGATGCCACGTACAAATCCCTTTTCAATAATTCCCCTCTATTCTAAAGTCGCATCTAAAACGCGATCTGATCTAGCTGTGTATATTTTGTTATTTTTGATTGTTATATTCAATCTCACTAGCTACAGGCATGTTTGAAGCTTGTAAAGGGAAGATGACAGCTCTCACTCACCACTCTGCTGTTCCTCAGCGCCGCTCCCCCTCCCTCCCGCTGAAATTATGAATGTAAGGTACAGTAATCATAGATAACACGGCAAGGTCCGTTACAGTTTGTTTTTATCTGATTTCAAATAGGCCTAAGCAAATTCTTGGCTTTCAGAATATTAAACTTGTTTTCGGCAAATTCAGATGATAAATAGGCCGACAAATTTGAAGCTTGTAACGGCATAATTACAAGCTGAGAACGGACTAATTTAACGTCACTGCAGGCATAACAACAGCCGGTGTTTCTCGTGAGTGTTTTCCCCAGGAAACAAACACAATACACACAAACGCAAAAATACAGAAACACACACGTATCGCGGCGCGGAACACTGTAAAAATCCTGTTTCAATAATTCCCCTCTACTCTAAAGTCACATCTAAAACGCGATCTGATCTAGCTGTGTATATTTTGTTATTTGTTATTGTTATATATATTCAATCTCAGTAGCTACACGCATTTTTTAAGCTTGTAAAGGGAAGACCACAGCTCGCCTCTCACTGCTCTGCTCTTCCACAGCGCTGCTCCCCCTCCCTCCCGCTGAAATTATGAATGTAAGGCACATAGTAATCATAGATAACACGGCAGGGTCCGGCAGTTTGTTTTCATCTGATTTCAAATAAACAAAGTCTTGGCTTTCAGAATATTAAAATTGTTTCGGCAAATTCAGATGATAAATACAGGTTTGAAGCTTGTAACGGCATAACAAGCGGAGAACTGAGTAACTTAACGTCACAACAGGCATAACAACAGCCGGTGTTTCCCGTGACAGCAGTAATCTAAACGAAAATATCTTCCCTCCGTAGTATTTTGATCATTTGCTCCGCTAATAATCAATCAGATTGATGGATTCCAGAGAAGAGAAAACTTTAAAGGCCTTTTTCTCAAAATGATGACTCTGTAACAGTCATTATATAATGTGACATATTTTGCTTAATATTTGGAGTAGCCTACAAAAACAATCCTGATATCATTAAAAAGCTCGGAATCAAAATGTGTCTTCGGGTCAATGCGACTGATTTCGATGGAGCAGGTCATTTTGCATTAGGTCAAATAAAGCAGGCAGACATAACACATAACAGGAAGAATATGTACATTTTAACCCAATCAAATAGGACATTGTCACACCATTCAAATGTATCCATGTAAATTACAACCAATAAAAAAGCTTAGATTTTTTTTATTTGTTACGTTATTTACTTTATTTGTTACGTTGTTCTGTGTGTCAGCCGTTAACCTAGATAGAAAGAATGTATAGCCTACACTTGCAAACATGTCAGAAGAACCAGCGCAGAAGAAAACTAAATACAGTCAATCTAAACTTACATTTAACAACTGGAAGTTCACATCCCTGACATCCACATCTCCGGAGCCTTGACCTTCTTCAAACAGCGAAGCCTGATGAACCCAAAAGCAGTAGCTCTGCGGCCGCAGAAACTGTCAAAACCGCCGCCGCCCCCACCGCCGCCGTTGTTGAACCGAAACAGGCTGGTTCCGACTGCATGGAGGTTTGTTGTCGGGACATTGAGGCGGGTAAAGCTGTACAGCTAACTATCGGAAAAAAGGAGACCGCTAGTAGATTATTTGGGCAAAGAGAAGGTACAACGTAGAATGGTACAAAATCAGAGAGTGGTTAATTATTTGCAAAACCACTAAAGTGATAAATTGCGATGTTAACAACCTCATGATAACCTCATTTTTTTTTTACTTAGGATCATACCTGTAGTCTAGAAAAAGGTAAATGTGTGCATTTTATTATAAAGTTGTGTATATTTAGAGACTGTTGCAAAAACTAAGAAGCTTATAAACATCAGGTTTAAAACTAAAAGAGCTTTATAAAAAACACAATTAAAGATGTTTGGAGTTTTATTTGAGTTATTCATTTACATTTTTTGCCAAAGAGATGCTGATTTGAAACCGTTGTTAGGCCTACATATTACGGTATTTCCTGTTTCTGCCGGAAAGAGGGGAGTTTGTCCCAAAGCTTGCCGCTGTATTTACTCCCTCCATCTGACAGGAGGGAGCCTGTCACTCCGTCACGGAGGGGGAGTGTGTAGGGGTAGGGTGTAAGGCGTGGTTTGGGATTGGGCCATACAGTAGGCTACACACACACTTTTTTTGGCCCCCCCACTTCTAAAATGAATCTGGCGCGCCTGCCCTGTACTACGGAGCCAGTTCAACAGACCCTGGATATGTTCGATTTACCCGGCTTAACTAGCCCTAACAAACGCAATGTCGATAAGCGGTCCTGCGAAGCTGGTTATCAACTCAGTAAATCAACCAGGGTTTCTCTGACCGGCTGAGAGCACGTCCACGTGAAAGGGACGGGGTTAGCAACATTTGACCAATCACAAACATGGAGACGCGTGCTGACAGCGCAGTGTCATACTTCATGAATGAATAGTGTAAATAGCGAATCCTGCTTCGTAGCACAGGCCACTGGTGCCGCAGAGATTTCATAAAGTGAAGGAGGTTTTCCTTCTATAAAACAGCTGTGGGCAGCAGATACTTGAGTCACGGACAGGAATCCCTCAATTTAAATAAAACAAGGCCAAGCTTTATTAACTCGTGCGCACGCTTTATTAAATCGTGCGAACGAGAAAGTAAAACGTGGCCACGTTTTATTTATTTTTCTCTCAATGAACCCTCCAGGGCTCCGTACACTCTTACACGCACCAAAGTTATATTTATCTAATATTTAACTCCCTCCACCCCCGCATACAATCCCGTTTATAAGCCCCTCTTCTCTAATTCAACAACGTTGGACGAAATGACATTAAGAGAACGGAATTTACAATTAAAAGGCTGTTCAACGTGTGTTGCTAACTTGATCCGGTATCCTAGCTTTATCTGTTATCTGTAAACGTTCCCTAAATCTACTAATTTAGGGATAATCCACTGACATCCTTTAATACACATATTAATTTGAATCAGATGTACTGATAATATCCGCCATATAAATCTTTAAACTTCTTCTTACCTTTAAAAGTCCGTCACGAACGGTCTATTATGCTGCAACTCTACAGCTCTGCTAGCCTTGGCGCTAACTTCCGGGGAACGATTGAGAGGCTCCACGATCCGCCATTGCTGTAAAAAAGTGGTCCATTGGAGTGAACGGAGATGACGTAACTCTCAGTCTATACGGCGCTGGTTGCTAGGTTACTAGCTGGGTGTTCTCCAATAAGGGGCCGGGGGAAACAAAGTTAGTGATTACTGGTTCCATGTTGATTTAATTCAATACAAATTGTTGGGGGGAACTGAAAGGCTATTACCGTATTGGTTACTTTGCACCCCGGACATTTCCCCCAAAACACATTTAGACGCTATCGCAACACAGAAGTACCTTTCAAATCCGATCATTTTTAAGACTTTCTAAATCATATTTAAGACCTTTCTTATTAGTTTGGTCATATTTAAGGCCTTTTTAAGGCCTTACATTCAGATTATCAATTGTAAGACTTTTTAAGACCCCGCGGGAACCCTGAGGAGACTAAATACGAACATTTAGAACCACGTCTGTGTCTGCATATATGCAGACACAGACGTGGTTCAGAAACACAGAAATATTAGAAAACAGACCATCAAGGCAAAACATCTAGTTTGATGGATGCTGTCAAAACTACAATAATGTGTGTGTGTGTGTGTGTGTGTGTGTGTGTGTGTGTGTGTGTGTGTGTGTGTGTGTGTGTGTGTGTGTGTGTGTGTGTGTGTGTGTGTGTGTGTGTGTGTGTGTGTGTGTGTGTGTGTGTGTGTGTGTGTGTGTGTGTGCTGTCCCCGGCTGTTTGAAGAGCAAGCATGGGAAACAAAAGACAGTGTTTACCTCTTTGCATCCAGCTAGTCACACAGTTACAATCACACTCCCTGTAATTGACATAATTAATAGATAGTTTGGCTTCTCACCATCATTTGCTGTGGCCCACTGACGTTAACGATCGTAACTGAAAGGCTGCCTGTCAAACGTAAACATTCAGCCACGTGACTCGCAAACTCTCGCGAGAGTTTTACACAAGACGGATCCTTTCTAGCCATAAGCCTGCACCGGGCGCTGATTAGATTTGACGACGCTGATTGGCTGAAATTATGTTTCGGAGCCATAGCTTACAGATAGCAACAGTCAGCTGCTAGTGGCTGCTGCTGCACTGGTTGAGGGCTCCTCTCTTAGCGCCCAGACGAGAGAGGGTAATGATACACGGGCAAGGCCGGGCAGGAAACATGTGACTTATCAGTAACTTTAGACATCGTAAAACCATTTTAAATGAGATTTTATTGTAGATTATACATTTTACTGATACCAATTATATAATATTTACCTTGTCATTCAAAATTAAAAATTAAAATATATATATTTAAAAAATAATAATAATAATAATTTTAATTTGTAATGTGGGAAGAGGTGGGGCGGCGCCCCTAGCGCCCTTATGGGCCGGCCGCCACTGGTCATAAGTCTTACAAAGAGACTCAGTTACACAGTTCACAAACACATACATACATGCACACACACACACACACACACACACACACACACACACACACACACACACACACACACACACACACACACACACACACACACACACACAACACACACGCACACAAATACAGATACACTGAGTCATAGCCTCTCAGCTAGTTTAGTTTCAGTTAGATGTGGCTGTAACCGACAGAAAGCTCTCCAAACATCAGCTGTCGAGGGTTTGTTGTCCCCTTAACACACTCACCCATTATGAAGAGCCATTTATTGGTAATCACATGTGTGTGAGAGTGTGTGTGAAAGAGCCTGGGAAATGTGAGTCCTTTTGCGTGTGTATTTAGGTGAGGGAAGGAGGCACGTGTGTATTTGGGAAGGGCTGTTGTGGGGGTTGCTGTGTCTGAACGTATTTTCTCGGGCTCAACCCTAACACCAGCAGACGTCATGACACCATAATCACCCTTACACACACACCCCTCAATGCTAGGACATGAACCTCAAAAGGAAAATAGAATCATTCAAATCTGTAGGCTGGACGTCACAGCTCAGACAGGAGCTCTGGATAACAGTCAAGATTTACAATTGCAGCCTTTAACCCAGAAAACATTAGTTATTGCACCTCTGATTGGCTATTCCCTTCAGGGCTGTGCTTAAGGTAAGTCTAGCCAAATATCATAAACGATTGCCTATATACTATTTATATTCTATATCATTTATATACTATGATGCTAAGCTGTGATAACAGCTAGACATGCCAAGAAGAGCACTTGGTAGCTCACGCTTTTTTAAAATATTTTTAAGCAACAAAGCAGCCAAGAAACAGACCTACAACGGTAATGGTACACACTTATTGATCATGCTACACATTTTTTGATCATGGGACACCTTTGTGGATTGTCTAGTTTTTGTCCAAATCCAATAAAAACTCTCATAATTTGAATCCCATGGGAATATGGCAATATATTTGATGAGAATCACAGATGCATGTCCATGAACCTGCTTAGAAAACAGCAATCTGGCATGTCCCTGTGGCCTGGCGGTGATCCATAACAGCTGTATGCACATCCATAGTTAAAGTGCAAACAGAAAAATGCTGAATTGCTTAAAAAAGAGGGTACAATTTACTCGTCTTCAACTTTTTACACCCAAAACATGATAGGAGCTCTGGTGGGGGGTCCTAATTAGAGTTCGCCTCAGGCAGCAACACATTTAGCAATGCCACTGAAGGACACCATTAAAAGTATTGACCAATTTCATGTCATCCCCAGCTGAACTTTAGCATTAATGAGGCTTTGTTGAGACTGACCTATGTGAAAAGAAACACTGTCCACTCATTCATTTCAATGAGACTACTGCATTGGCACAGTGGGGTGGTTGGCGCAGAAGGCACCCACTGAATAAATAAGGGTTATCTGGTAAAACAAAGAGAAAGGAGACATAGATATAGACAATAGAGTGAGGAGAAAACTGCAAGGATGAAAATGTTAGAAGCACTCAATGAGAGATGTTAAGAAAAAACCCTGTCTGACTAATTTCTCATGTCTTTATGGGTGGGCCTGGAGAGGCATTTAAATCCCTGCTGTTTGACCGATGTTATACACAGCCACTCTCATAAGCCTTAGCCTGGAGGATGTTTAGATGACCAGCAGCAGTCATAACGTGCTGAGTTATTCTCTCTGTATTTTATGGTTTTCTTAACAGCACCCTCTTCTATGAGCACAATTAACTCCCCTTTTCTCATACCCGTTATTTAGGCAAAATCACAATAATTTAGATGTATCTAAGGACGCACCCTTTACATTTGTCCTTTGCTGTAATAGTAATCATACACTACAAGATATGCAGTGAATGACATCATACTATATGAGGTCAGGAGTAAAATGAAACACCTCTTGGTTGAAGGTCAAGGTAATAACTACACAGAGGATGAGTGGTTGCCTTTCTGTTTAATGCTGTGAGAATTATTGAGCTCTGATGATCCAGTGAGGAAGCATCTGTTACATTAAACACCTCTTTTAACAGCTCGTCTTGTTGCAAAGCTATATGTCCACTATGACACAAGTATTTACAAATGTTCACACCAGATCTGCTGATGTTCTATGCTGTAAAACCAGTTCCACAGAACAAGCCACAGGCCAGTCTTTAATTATATTCCAAAGGTCCCGTTATACTGTATGAAGCAGCATGTCAGCTTCACTTCGCAGTCCCTAAAAACATATCTCAAAGTACTTCTTTTGAGTAAAAATCAATGTCAATGTGGTTAACATAGAAGTGCATAGAAGCAGTCCAAACCTAAGTAATTTGAATCCTTGTTTTTCATTTCTTTCTTTTAAAATCTTAAATTATTCCTGTTTGGGAGGAAGTAGCAGGGCCTGAAATGAGAGACAAGAGGTAAGTACAAAATAAAACAGGAAATGGAAAACGAGACATGACATGAAACACGGGGACTTGACTAGAGATGAAATGACATAAATAGACAGACATGACGTGAAATAACATGAAAAGACAGACATAACACAGCATACTGTAAACATAACTAACACATTTGACGAGACACAACACATTCATGCACTCCCCAGGTAATGTGTGGTGAGGTAATGGTTTTATGAAAGGATGGAGAAGTTGGAAAGGGAGTGATGTATGTGTCTGGAGTGTAAAAGAGCAAGAGAGGCTTGGAAAAAAAAGTGTCCAGCAGCTGTGTGGCTTGTGTTTAATGCCAGATAACCAAGGAGCTCCCCAATTTAATTCATCGTCCCACTGTTTTCAACTCGGACACTCCCAGTGAGCACACAACAAGAACTTGATATGCAATTTCTTACTTGTATTTGCATGGATATTTACTGAAAGTGAGCCATTGTAGTAGTAATCATAGTAGTCTTTGAATAACATATCATCATCCCTTTGCTTCTGTCCAATTGTACTCAAATCCCACTCACTTCTTGAACCTAAGGGATTTCTGCTTCGTTAAGACCCAGCAGAAATCTGATATCAGCCCTGTTCTGGCCCAGATCTGTAGAGGGAAAAGTCTGTACTTGAGTGACAGAAATTAGTGAAGCTAGTCTGAAGGAATGCTACTGCGCACGGCAGCCATTTGGCACACAGGTTTACTACAGGTGTAATAAAAGTACATGGAGGACGGGAACAAGCCATACCTGATGGCAAAACAGAAATAGTTGAAAGGTCTCATATTGTTAAAATAAAAGCCAGCTAATCAGGTCTATGAGATATACAATACTGCGAAAAGTTTCAAAAAGCTCAAACTATGGAGAATGCACAATATTCAGGAACGATTCAGAATGCATAACTAATCCATATACTGATAGAAAGACAGAAAACATTGGACACACTGACCAATGGGAGCAGAATACACTCTTTTGTAAGGCCTTAAAAAGGGCTGATAGTGATAATCTGAAAGATATTGTTAGAAAAATGATGTGTTTTCTGAATATTAAATCCAGTAAAAAAATATATATTATGAACCCAAAAAACAGCCATGGACCTGAAAGTCTGCATGATAATATCTCCTTTTAAACTAGAGCACAAGCTAGCAAAAGAAAAAACCTCAGGACAGAGTTGTTGTAAGGAAAGCTTAATCTGTGTCCCCCCACCAAAAGTCAACAGGGTTGTGGTTCAGTGATATACATTTAAACATTCCCTTTTGGACTAAATCAAAGTCTAAACGTTCCACAGTGTGTATCCTTGAAACCCTCAAACCCAAACATAACTGCACCCCATTCTGAGGCTCACCTTTTAAACACTGCTCTGTGTTTACACAGTGAGGTGATGCAGTTTGGGGCTGCTGTGACCTCATGGTCTGAAAAACAGCTGCTGGTACCATAATGAAGTAACACACACATACATCACAGATGGAGAAAAACAACATATTTTTCTGCCGGGTTCCTCCAACTGCATTACAGTTTATATAGAGGGTGGGAAGAAGTTGTTCTTGTCGGAAAGGGACTGATGGCAGGACTCATAAGGCTTCAAGCTGCAATGGGCATGTAGTTCAAACAATATAACCACTAATTCTTATGGACTCTTATTTGGTATCTTCTGCTCAGAACACACAGTCAACAATAAAGATTTTCTTTGGTTGCACAATTGAGAGCGGGAAATCCTTTGAAGTACTCGATTAGGCACCGTTTCCAAGCTATAACAATATTTCGCGTGGGGCCCCAATTTGGCCAGGGGCGACATATACAAATCTATGTAAAGCACAATCTTAAATATAAACACTCACATATACAGTACTAACAAATGAGAGGTATTTACCGTGTGCCCCTCTTGAACCCTGTGTAGATTATTGCGGACACCACCGTTATACATGCACTCTATTCTGCCGACATGTTGCTTCTGACCAACAATACCATGGCAATGCCCCTTGACCTGACTGTGATCATGTGACTTACAAACTAACATCTTAAACATTAAATATTTTTACTAAACTTTCTGTTATCCAGATAATATTTTATATTATTGACCAATTTTACCCACTTCATAAAATCAAAAATTATGAATTGGTAAGAAAGGCACACAAATGAAATTTTAAACAAACACTTCTCTCAGACTGTTACAAGACATGTTTTTGTGAAGGGTTATCTGAGTGCTACAATTAAATAATCATAATCACCATTATATTCCAACGTTTATTTCATTTTGCATTTATTGGTAGGCTACTTGCTTTCTCCAACATATAATCGAACCCTGGATGCTGCAATAATTGATGTTGATTCTTTAGTTTTGGTACTCTCTTAAGCATGTTTGACTTTGACAAAAAATAAATAAATGCATGACAGAATTTTTTTTACACATACTGTCACTTTAAAAAGCTTAAGGTATGCTATTGCTAAACCACTTGCTTTATATAGACCCAGCCTTGTAATTGTGATTCAGTTGTCGTGGTTACAACCTTTTTTTCCTTTTATGATGCTAATGTGGAAAGGTACCTTTGATTTTGCAAAGAAGACAATCAAATTCACCCATTAGAACTGCATGAGTGGTTTATTTTTGATAATGGGTAAACCAGAAGTTTTTCTCACAATATTTATTCACAAAACAACATAATTGTATTGTCATACACAACAAAGACAAGGTGAAATTTAATAGGGGACTATCAAAAGAAGGCTCTTTATGTAAACACTATTGTAAAAAGAAGTCTACTGTTGGCTTGATCTGCAAATTCAGACAAAAAGATCCTTATCCTGGTATCACTGTGCTGTAATTGTGTTAGTTGGAGCTTTCTCTTTCTTCTATTCACTGAAACACTATTACAGTATTATCAGTTTATGGCAAACAGTTTTGGGGTTTTTATGAGACGTGTCCTGGGGCGGTTGCCATGGCACCGAATACACACAGTGAGCAGCTGTGGCTGAAGATTTTTGATTTGATAAATGTGCTGATAGCTCCCCCTGGTGGGTTGGAGTTAGTTTCTGTTACAGTGAAAGGTGTGCAGCTGAAGTACTTTGGGCCAGATTGACTCTGTTTATCAGATGTATGCTAAAGATTATGTTTAAAATATATATATTTTATTTTCTGAGATGAGATGAGCAATCTTAGAAAAATACCATCTGAACTTCATCTTCAAAGGGTTTTTAACTGGCAGAATGTGTCTGAAGGGCCGTAGCAGGATCAGACAAATAGTTGACTTACGTACTGAGTACACAGATTCAGCATCCAACTCAATTAGTGTGCAACCAATTTCGAAGCAAACCCTCAATGTTACATTATAATCAATCAAACCTTCAATAGGCAGACTGAGCTAACTTGAACTAAAAGGTGTGGACAGGATTCACACATTTGATTAAATCCATCTTTATTTTAAAGAGGCCCTATAGTGTTTTGGGGTTTTTCCTTTTTTGTTTTTTTTACAAGTTAAATGCTCATGCCGTCACTCATTGAATAGTGCCTCATCACATTAAACATAGGCTAAGGGGCGGGACCTCTAAGATGTTGACAAATCACATCAGAGCTCTGGTTTCAGACAGAGGGGGGAAATAAGTGCGCAGCACAGACAGTGTGACCATAAAAATTACTTAAACGCCCCTTCTTATGAACATTTAAGCATGTAAATATGTCACAGTAGAGGCAGCATCAATTTCATTTGAAAAAATGAGCACAGTTGGAAAACAATAACAAATATAATTGTGTTTTCAAATAAAAACTAAGTTGTGGTTTAAAAAAATACAAATAGCAGAAATTGTAATATGTTTGTCTAAAATATAAGTACGGTTGTGGAAAATATTGGGGACATTTGAAGCAAGAACATACTGTTACGACTGATTAAACGGGTATGAACTCAAATGCACAACTCACAGAATTTAACAAAAAAAGGTTTTATTCAAACCAAAGCTCAACGATAGTGGTACAAAAACAAAATCACTCTTAAAGAGGAAAAACACTAGGAGCATGAACAACAAAAATACTTAAACAAGACGTGGCTCAAAGCTCTGCTTGGGGTTAATCCTGGATTGCTAATGCTGGTGGTAGTCACAAGGAACGAAACGAACTGGCACAGGACAAAGGGAGACGAGGACAATAAATACACCAGGTAATGGAGAACAGGTGGAAACAATCAGGGGCGGGGTCGACAATCACAGGAGTGGGAGACACACAAGGAAGGGAGGTCAGAGTATCTGAAACGAGAGGGAAGGTTACTATTCAAAAATAAAGGGGAAAATCACTAGACCAAGACAAAAACTAACTAACATAATTTGCGAGACATGACAGTACTCCCCCCTCTAGGGACGACTCCTGACGGCCCAGGAACCTGAGGGTGCTGGCGAAAAAAGTCATTCATGAGAGTTTGATCCTCAACAAATCTTGATGGGATCCAGGAGCGTTCCTCTGGTCCATAACCCTCCCAGTCAACCAGGAACTGTCTCCCTTTGCCTCTGTTCCGGACCGCCAACAGGCGCTTGACCGTATAGACCAGGCCGCCGTCGAGCATTCGGGGGGGTGGAGGGGGTTTGGCCGCGGGAACCATGGGGCTTTCCTTTACCGGCTTCAGTCGTCCCACATGGAAGGTGGGATGAACCCTCAGAGACCTGGGGAGACGAAGGCGAACAGAGACAGGGTTAATTACTTTGGCCACTGGGAATGGGCCTACGAACCTAGGTGCCAATTTTCGTGACACCACATGAAGGGGAAGGTCCCTGGTAGAGAGCCAGACCCTCTGGCCGGGCCTGTACTCCGGAGCTGGCCGACGCTTCCGATCTGCCGCCACCTTCATGCGTTCCCCACTCCTTAGAAGAGCCCTGCGGGTGGCGGACCAGATCCGGTGACAACGCCGAACCAGGGCATGGGCGGACGGGACTGTGACTTCCTTCTCGAGGTCCGGGAAGGTAGGAGGTTGATACCCATAGGCAGCCTGGAAGGGAGTCAACCCAGTAGGGGCTGTGGGGAGCGTGTTGTGGGCGTACTCTACCCATGTGAGATGCCTGCTCCAGGAGGAAGGGTTCTGGAAGCTGAGGCAGCGGAGCCCAGTTTCTAATTCCCGATTAAGGCGTTCGGTCTGGCCATTGGACTCCGGATGGTACCCGGATGACAGGCTCACCGACGCCCCGATGAGGTTGCAGAACTCCCTCCAGAAGCGTGAGAGGAACTGCGGACCCCGGTCTGAGACAATATCTTTGGGGAAACCATGGATACGGAACACATGAGTCATCATGATCTCTGCCGTCTCTTTGGCAGATGGCAGCTTGGGTAAGGCAATATAATGAACCATCTTAGAAAAACGGTCCACCACCGTGAGTACAGTGGTGTTACCTTCTGACATTGGGAGCCCAGTGACGAAATCCACGGAAATCTAAGACCAGGGCCGGCTGGGAACCGGAAGCGGCTGGAGCAGCCCCATCTGTGCCCTGGAGGATGTCTTGTTGCGGGCGCAGACAGGACAGGCCTCCACATACTCCCGGACCTCACGCTCCATGGATCTCCACCAAAAACGTTGCTTGATAAAGAATATGGTCCTCTTGACGCCGGGATGGCAGGTGAGCAGCGATGAGTGAGCCCAATGGACGACCTGTGGACGTACAGTAACAGGCACAAACAGACGGTTTGGCGGACAACCACTAGGTGCTGGGCTCTCACCGTTAGCTTGCTTCACCACAGATTCTATTTGCCAAGTGACCGCCCCTACCACACGGTTCAGTGGCAGGATGGATTCAGGCTTCTTGGCAACCGGCTCGGGGTCAAACAAACGGGACAGGGCATCCGGTTCTGGGACCCCGGCCTGTAAGACAGAGTGAAGTTAAAACGGTTAAAAAACAGAGACCATCTTGATTGGCGAGAGTTTAGTCTTTTAGCCTTCCTAATGTACTCGAGATTCTTGTGGTCGGTCCACACTATAAAAGGGAGCTGAGCCCCCTCCAACCAATGTCTCCATTCCTCCAGAGCAATCTTTACCGCCAACAACTCACGGTTCCCCACGTCGTAGTTCCGCTCTGCAGAGGAGAGTTTCTTGGAGAGAAAGGCACAGGGATGAAGTTTGTTGTCTTCCTTGGACCGCTGCGACAGGACAGCCCCCACCCCTTCATTTGAGGCGTCAACCTCTACAACGAAATGACGAGTTGGGTCGGGGATGATGAGGATGGGGGCTGAGGTGAACCTCTCCTTGAGACGGCGGAAAGCCTCCTCGGCCTGAGGAGACCATACAAAAGGCACCTGAGGGGACGTGAGAACATGAAGGGGAGAAGCAATGGCGCTGAAACTTCTGATGAAGCGCCTGTAAAAGTTAGCAAAGCCTAGAAAACGTTGCACCCCCTTGCGGTTGTCTGGCGTAGGCCACTTAGCCACCGCACTGATTTTGGCCGGGTCCATCTGGATCAGACCAGGAGCTATGATAAAGCCTAGGAAGGATACAGTCTTAGCATGAAACTCACATTTCTCTGCCTTCACATACAGTTTGTTCTCCAGGAGTTGTTGGAGGACCTGACGTACATGGTGAACATGAGAGTCTTTGTCAGGTGAGTATATTAAAATATCTTCAAGATATACAAACACAAAACGGTTTAAAAACTCCCTTAAAACATCGTTAATGAGTGCTTGAAAAACTCCTGGAGCATTGGTGAGACCAAATGGCATGACGAGATACTCATAGTGCCCTGTGGGTGTGTTAAAACCAGTCTTCCACTCATCCCCCTCACGAATTCTCACCAGATGGTAGGCATTACGCAAGTCTAACTTGGTAAAAATGTTAGAGTCTTGAAGTTGTTCAAAAGCAGTAGCCATGAGGGGGAGAGGATACCTGTTCTTTACCGTAATGTCATTTAAAGGAGAATAATCAATGCATGGCCTAAGGGACCCGTCCGTTTTTCCCACAAAGAAAAAACCCGCCCCAGCCGGGGAGGAAGACGGGCGGATCAGACCTGCACGAAGAGAGGTGTCAATGTACTCCTTCATAGCCTCCTTCTCCGGACCCGAGATGGAGTATAACCTACCCTTCGGAATTGGAGCCCCAGGTAACAGATTGATGGCACAATCATACGGCCTATGAGGAGGAAGGGAGGTGGCGCTCACTTTACAAAATACCTTGGCCAGGTCATCGTAACAGGGGGGAACAGAAGTTAAATCTGGGGTTTGATTCTTGCGGTCCAGGCTATGTTGAGTATTAGTAACCCGATCGGTACTACATTCCCCAGAAACCCCTCCTACTGCCATGTTTCCCACACACTTAAAACAATCCTGTGAACACTCCTGCCCCCACCCCTTAATTTTACCTGACCGCCAATCAACATAGGGGTTATGCTTGGTTAGCCAGGGAAAACCTAGGATGAGAGGATGTTGAGCAGAATTAAACAGGTGAAACGACATGAGTTCACAATGATCATCAATCATGATAGTGACGGGTTCGGTCTTGTGTGTGACATGAAATAGAAGTTTGCCATCCAGAGCACTGGCTTTCAAAGGGGACGACAAAAGTTCAGTATTAAGTCTCAGTTCATGAGCTAATCCCCAATCCATCAGGCTTTCGTCAGCCCCAGAGTCAATTAACACTTTTTGAGAGTTACTTCTTTCATGGCAGATTACCTTTATGTTGGTCAACTTGCGGGGAGGAAAGTCTGCCGTGGAAAGACGGCTCACCAGTGCCCTCCCTTTCACTGGTGAGCCCCGTCTTTTACCGGGCATCCAGAGAGAAGATGACCTTGTTGACCGCAGTAAAAACATCTTCCCTCCAGCAGGCGGCGCCGCCGCTCCTCCGTGGACAGCTTGGCACGTCCCAGCTGCATTGGCTCCTCGGCCTTGTTGGGGGACGCTGATCTCTGGGATGGAAGGAAAGAGGAACGTGGCATGGCAGTCTCCTGAGAGTGAGAAGAGTAGGAGTGCCCTCTAGGGTGGAAATAGGGTAGTGCAGCCCTGTCCTTCTCCCGTTTCCTCTCAGCAAGTCTGTTATCAATCCTTATGGACATGGCAATGACAGAGTCTAGTTCCACTGGCAGATCCAAGGGTGCCAGCTGATCCTTAATAGGGTCAGAAAGCCCATTAATAAAGGCATCGAACAAAGCAGAAGAATTCCAGCCACTATCGGCCGCAATGGTGCGAAATTCCACTGCGTAGTCTGACACACTGCGTCTTCCTTGACTTAACTTGTAAAGAGCCCGAGCTGCTTCCTTGCCTGGGGACGTGTGGTCAAAAATGTTCGTCAGGGAGTCCATAAACTGTCCCAAAAACTCGCATATCGGCGAGTCACGTGACCATTCAGCCGTAGCCCACGCCGCCGCTCGTCCGGTGAGATGGGAAATCATAAAAGCCACCTTGGATCTCTCCGTGGGAAAGGCTGTCGGTAGTTGGCTATAATGTAAGCTGCAATTCACCAGGAATGGACGGCAGTCATGGGATTCCCCGAAAAACTTCTCAGGCGGAGCCAGGCGGATTGACACGGTGTGGGAAGCGGGCGCCGGGTCTGCATTCGCTTCGGGTCCGGCCGGAGGTGGGTGTGAGGGCTCAGTCTTGAGGTGAGCGAGCAGGTGGTGGATCTGCCCCGCCAGGTGTTTAATCTGGTTTGTAACAGATGACTCGAACTCCCTCTGGCTGTCTGTGACGTGTGATACTCCCTGCTGGATGGCCGTTAACTGATCCTCCTGTTGAGCGAGACGGCCTCCCTGAGAGCGAAGCGCTGCTCTCAGCTGTTCAGAGTCGGCTGGGTTCATGTTTAGGCCAGTTCGTACTGTTACGACTGATTAAACGGGTATGAACTCAAATGCACAACTCACAGAATTTAACAAAAAAAAGGTTTTATTCAAACCAAAGCTCAACGATAGTGGTACAAAAACAAAATCACTCTTAAAGAGGAAAAACACTAGGAGCATGAACAACAAAAATACTTAAACAAGACGTGGCTCAAAGCTCTGCTTGGGGTTAATCCTGGATTGCTAATGCTGGTGGTAGTCACAAGGAACGAAACGAACTGGCACAGGACAAAGGGAGACGAGGACAATAAATACACCAGGTAATGGAGAACAGGTGGAAACAATCAGGGGCGGGGTCGACAATCACAGGAGTGGGAGACACACAAGGAAGGGAGGTCAGAGTATCTGAAACGAGAGGGAAGGTTACTATTCAAAAATAAAGGGGAAAATCACTAGACCAAGACAAAAACTAACTAACATAATTTGCGAGACATGACACATACTGTCTGTTGAGAGAGACATCAAAGTTAATCTGTGTTTCCTTCAAGCTTCTTCCAACTAGATAATGTTAGCTTTTTATCCATGTCTTTGAAGTGACTGTGGGAGCCAGTTGAATAATTCATATGTGGGAGCGTAGCCTAACAAATCTCAAGGATGGAGGGTTGCTCACTCAGCAACTTGATTGGTGGCACTACTCTCCGTTACAATCTAGGGCTGTAAGATTTGAAAAAAACGTTGCAATATGATTTACTATGTTCGAGGGATTTATCCATTTTGCATTATCATTGAAATATATTTTTTAAATGATAGAAAGGTCATCTTCTCAAAGGATCTGTACTAAATAAGGATATTTGTTCAAGTCTGTAGAATAATATGTGTATGCTGGGAATTTTAGCACCACCATACTGAAAGGTGGGGTAGGTAAGTTTGAGAAGCCGGCTCGAGATACACTTTTTGTTATATTCCATGGAATGCTCTTAACATACCGATAGCAATGAATATCTTAAGTGCTTTGACAAAAGATCCATAAAAACATGTCATCTGTGGAAGACGTAATACAGTAAAAAGTACGACCAATCATTTTAGCCGGCCCGGCTAAAATAACTGGATGGCCTACCTGCCTGTCAGCCTTCCACCTGTGCACAAACTTATCTTGTGCCCTCATTGGTCATGTGCATGTTTGTGTGTGTTGGACGAGGGGCTCTATAAGGAAGTGGCAGATTTTCTCCAGTCGTGTATTTTCAAATTCTAGCGATCTCGAGCTGGTTTCTCAAACTTACATACCCTACCTTTAAAGGTTACCAAACTCCTTAATGAGCACAATTTCATTTATTCTAGAGTCAAGGAGCCCAATAAAACCTAAGTCAGGGAGATGTCAATAGGCCTTGTTAACAGAAGACATATTTACATGTCACAGAAGGAGCAGCTCAGGTTTAAATAACAACATTAATGATCGCTTCTCACGGCTATCACGGGAATGCAGCTTCGTTAGTGTTATTGGTAACACCTGTGTAATGAAAAAGAAGGCTGCAGAGGCCCTGGGTGTTTCTCAATGTCGAGGAAAGCTGCTCCAGAGCCACTGGGTGTTTCTCAATGTCGAGGACAGCTGCTCCAGAGCCACTATTTCAAGGGTACTACGTCATCGACTACCGCCGAAGGACTGTTCCAATGTCCAGGAAACTTGGAATCCTAACGAGGCCGGCGTACTTAGTTGCGGGAAATTTCGAGGCTGCACTCCGTGGTCTTAAAATCCCCACATGCTTTGCGCACGGACCAATTTCCCAAATCTTTGGCGGAAAATGTAAGTCGGGGCCTCTCATATGACGCGCAAGTGCACATTTACCCTATACACTCGGCGTGAGAGGACGCTGGCGCTGACTGTTCGCTGCTTCTCTGTCCGAAAATCTTGTCTTCCTTTGTGTTAATCTAAGAGTTTCTGACCACTTTCTACTGCTATAGTTTTCAAACTATTCTGTGGCTTTTGTGTTCTGATCTGGACAGATTTGTTACACCCGATTTCCACTTTTGACGGACGCTCTGGTTTTCTACCCTGCTACACCTCCCATTGTAGCCTACCTGCTAACGCTGCTCCATCCATCAAATAACCAGCCCCATTCTTCGTCCTGCCCCTCCCCGTGGGTCCTGACTCTGGTTCTTTAAACCTCCCGCTCTTGCTGGTCCGCCCATCTGCTGTAAAGGACAGCCAGCGACTGACCTCTCATCCTGTCTGACGGCTGCCAACAGCTCCACTTTTAGCGCCGCTGGTCTACAACTACAACCAAAGCCAGCCAATCTCAAAAACTTTTCTGCGCTTCCTCTAAGCTTGTCTGTCATCAAATGCCTTGGGCTTCTACGCAGACCGAGGTATGGTTCCAAACGCAGATTTGTTTACTCCCAGTCCGGACAATCATCCATAACATCTATCTGGTCGACTAACCGCTATGTCCCACAACTGTCATCTCATCTGAGCGCCATCATTACTCCATACCATAGAGTGGCGAAGTCCCTCCCCTTTCGGTGGAGCTCCAGGTGACCTTATTTTGGAAAAATTATTGAATCAATGGAGAGAGAAAGATTATCTTTCGATCCCGTTTTAATTGTGTCACGAATTACGCATATGATGTTTGTCAATTTAAAAGATAATTTTGCCAGTCAAAAAAATAAAAATGTGTCGTAAAACTGTGAAGAAACACATTTTTTTTGTGTGAAACGGTCAATGAACTACATCTCTGGTCTTGCACAACAACACACGCCACTAAGATGGCCGTCACTACTGTCTTGCTAAACAAGGGATTGACTATCACCACAATGAAACACGTCCAGAAGAATGTCATGCAAAGCTGCCTTCCTGCCTGCCTTCCTTTGATGTTCTCTGAACTGCCTGATCTTTTTAATGTTTAATGTCAACCATTTGTGCAGATAGCATGAAGTACAAAAGATCGCCGATGCTAATGTAGCGTTAGCGTTAGCATTTCTCCCCCGGGCTTAAATGGTGTATTATAGAATGATCACACCTGTGTGACCGTACTCTTCAAATAGTTCACGAAATATAACTACTACTCTTACTGTTTAACATTTTGGGTTACTGGATGTTACTTCATGTTAAAGCTAATAAAAATGACAAGGCTAAGCCGGCTGTAATGCTAACTAACGTGCTTGCTACTAGCTACATGGAAATGCTTGCTACTAGCTACATGGAAATGATTTTTTAAGATTGACAAACATCATATGTGTAATTCATGGAACAATTCAAACCGGATCGAAAGATAAGTTTTCTCTCTCCATTGACTTTAATAGATAATTTTTCCGAAATAAGGTCCCATGGACCGGAAGTAGATGGGTGTGACTTTGCTACTCTATACACCGGGGTTGCGTTCAGATAGTTTAAAAATCAGCTCCTAAGTTCCAACCCTATCTCCTATTCCTTGACCTCTGAGTGAAACGTCACGGGGTTAAGGGATAGTGGATAGGAGAATTCAAAAGGACTTAGGAGAAGATACTGCGGTACTTTAGAGAATCCGAATGCACTTTCACTATCCAACGTGTTTATGATGCGCCAGCGGACGTCATTGTGTGCGTCTGCTGCTGTGGGGAAACTATGGAAACTACAGTTTTCTATACAACGGACTACAACATGGATGTTTAATAAGAACGACGGACTCATCTAGAGACTCTGCACCGTGCTCTGATGCTGTTGCTTTATGCTTTATGAACAACAGAGAAACATATTCTTCATGACCAAAATTGGAATTGAAATAAAAAATGAAAGTGAAACTTATGCTGTCACCCTCTCCCTCCGGTCCACATTAATACAAATGATCCCAATATGTATGATTCAGCGGCGGCCGGCCCATAGGGGCGCCGCCCCACCTCTTCCCACATTACAAATTAAAATTAAAAAAATTAAAATTACATTTTTTTTTTTTTTTTAAAGTATATATTTTTTTAAATAAATTGTTTTAATTTGAATTTTTAATGAACAAGGTAAATATTATATAATTGGTATCAGTAAAAGGTATAATCTACAATAAAATCTCATTTAAAATGGTGTTACGATGTCTAAAGTTACTGATAAGTCACATGTTTCCTGCCTGGCCTTGCCCGTGTATCATTACCCTCTCTCGTCTGGGTGCTAAGAGAGGAGCCCTCAACCAGTGCAGCAGCAGCTACTAGCAGCTGACTGTTGCTATCTGTAAGCTATGGCTCCGAAACATAATTTCAGCCAATTAGCGTCGTCAAATCTGATGATCATCGGGCGCCAATGTCAGCGCCCGGTGCAGGGTTATGGCTAGAAAGGATCCGTCTTGTGTAAAACTCTCGCGAGAGTTTGCGAGTCACGTGGCTGAATGTTTACGTTTGACCGGCAGCCTTTCAGTTACGATCGTTAACATCAGTGGGCCACAGCAAATGATGGTGAGAAGCTAAACTATCTATTAATTATGTCAATTACAGGGAGTGTGATTGTAACTGTGTGTGTGACTAGCTGGATGCAAAGAGGTAAACACTGTCTTTTGTTTCCCATGCTTGCTCTTCAAACAGCCGGGGACAGATACTAGGCTTGTTTGAGACAAGCGAGACCTGCGCAGGCCTGCGCAATTTCGATCAACGTCTTGCTAGTGCGTTGCATGATGGTTAGTCATTTTGTCCGACTTGCTCTGGAGGCTCGCCTACATGAGACATTGAAATCTCGCGGGACAAAGACGCCCGCAGCCTTGAGAGCGAGGCGCGGCGAGGCGCCGCAGTTCCTCTCCACGGGCTGCGGAAGCGAAATGCTTGATGGGAAACGACTCGCTGGTATCTCGAGCTGAGCGCTCATTGGTGGTTTTTGCCACGTGCTGGCGATGAAACTCTCCAATTGGCTCGGCAAAAGTTTGTTGTTGTTTTGTCTCAGTTTTACGTCGCCCCCTCCTTTAACATTTTTCATAATTGTTCCACAATGTTTATCATCATGAAATTAATATCTATATATGTTATACTATACTTGCACTGCTTACCGTTTTCATACTTTATATATCTTAGCATATTCATACACACTGTTCATACTGCTCACAGGCTGCTGTGTATATCTAATGTATTCATACCCCTCACTGTTTATTCATCATTCAATTCATTCTATATTTTATTCTGTAGATTGTGTACATTACTTTTCACTTTACTGCTTGTTGCACTCCTGGTTGGAAGCTAAACTGCATTTCGTTGTCTCAGTACCTGTAATATGTGCAATAACAATAGAGTTGAATCTAATCTTGAGCATGAACAAATGTATTTACTTAGTACATATCTGACATTAACGATTAAACACATGTGTGCATTCTTTATAAATGCAAACCGAGTCAAGCCGACTCCGGAGGTGGTGGTATGCACCTTAAAGTTGTTTGCAATCCGCCAAAAAACCGTGAGAAGAAGAAGAAGAAGGCGAAGTAGAAGTAGAAGAAGAAGAAGAAGAAGCCGACTCGGAGCTGTCCGACTTCAGGCAAGCTTTTTGAGACCTCCCCCGGCTGCGATCGGCTATTCTCGTCTACTTTCGAGGCGAGCCGCAACGCGTCTCAAACAAGCCTAATGTCGCCAGTTGTCATGACTCAACTTATACTGCAACACCTGTACAACATAGCCATGTTAAAGTGAGTACAGTCAACCGGGTTGTGTTTTATCTGTTATCACTGTATTATATACTGTAAATGAAAAAGGCTTTAATCCTTCATGAAAGTCATATGGCATGTGGATTTATGTCCATTTTTGAGTAGAGAAAAATATGTCATACGGTTATTTTGATTTGCTAAATGTATGATTACATTTTCAGTTAGCTTCAGGCCTCACTGAGGCGAAGTATTGAGGTAGAAAGCTGGTGAAGGCATTTCCTGCCGACACTATTTTCTGTTTGCACAGATAATAAACCTGGTTGGCAAGAAGGAAGTCGTTTTCATTCAACACAACGCAGAGATACATCTGGCGTCAATCCAGACCGGTTACACAAAGAATTATTAGACAAATAGAGAAAACAGATATAATTTGTAAGTGAATTTATTAATGTGTTTAATACATTCTGGCTAGAACGACCACACAAACGGCAGTAACTTTCCCTCTGCTTCATTCTTTTCTCCTGATCAACAGGCTTATTATCTGATTAGCAGCTCTGCACAGCGGACTTGTAACACTAGCAGCAGTGAAGATGGAGCAGCATCAGAACCTGGAGGCTTCTAGTCTTCTGAAGAAGAAGAATACAGCAACAAGGATCCATTTGAAGATAGGTAAATGTAAATATTACAGTAATAGTGTACTTGCATTGTGTGGGTGCAAGGGTGTAAGGGTGTAACTTTGGTTTGAGAAGTGGGGGGGACACAAACAGGGTCCTCCGCAATGAAAAATTTCTCAATTTAATTCCATTTCCTGCCTTTCTACAAATATATTAGGGACTATAGTGTTAACAAATCCAAGAAAAATGTGTAGTGTGTATATAATGAGTGTGCACACTTATCTAGTATCCTATCCATGTATACCTGTTTTATTTGTGATGACCTCACCTCCTCTAGGGGGGGGGGGTACTAGTATATATTTCAATCATCAAAAATCCATTAGAATATGCTCACAAGCAATAACACATATTTGATCAACTCCTCTCTCCTATCTTTATCTTACCTAGTCTGCATTCTTTCTTTTTATTTATAAATATTTTACTAATCACTCCCCTTTCAAACTGTGTTTTTTATTTTGTACTGACCTATTGCACACAGTGGAATGATTTATTAACTCATTTTATATACAACTAACATTACATAGATGGAAATATTTGTTTACAAAGATGACCAAACCGTTTGAGACCCACTGAGATAACGTAGACTAAAGATTACAATCTAATAGTCCTTTACCTCCCTGAGCTGACCTTATCTCTCTCAGTCCCAGAGGAGAGAGCTCTCCCTCTCCTTATTGTTGAAACAGCTTCTAATCTTCGTTAGCTCCGAGCTTGCACCAAATACTAACAACGTCTCTCTTTCTATCTCTCACACGCTCCTCCTGCTCCTCCTCCTCCTCCAGAGAGAGAGAGAATTTTATTTTGAGTTGTGCATTGTTATTTGTGCTTGAGAAACATTCCACTTGAACTTTATTTTAACAAACTTAGTAGTAATTATTGTCCTATATATTTTTTCCGATTTCACAGCTACCTGGGCCTAGCAGCAACAAGAACCTCCATTTGTCCCTGCCCCCAGGTCAAGATCTACTGTGGCTCAAGGGCCTTCACCAGAGCCACCACCACCAGGGACCAGAGGACCATCATCACTACAGTGGCCTCCATCTCCATCTGCCACAAGATTAAGATACACCTCGGTACAAAGGCCTCCATCACAGCCATCACGATCAACCCAGCCAGCAAAGAAGTCTCGCCTAGCAGACGTACCTCCCACACGGCCACCAGTATCAACCTGGGACAATCACACCTACCTCCCTCCGACACAGCCACCAGCAGCCCATGCACCATCACCTACTCAGCAGCCAGACCCCCTGTCCTGGAAGACAGACAAAGACCATGACACTGCTCCCCCTGTCTTTACATTTATAATGAATAGTTGGTTGAAAAAGTTCTGATATTGTAAATATTGAGATTTTACAGTTTCTTATGTTAACATAAATTGTTGGTTGAAAAAAAAAGTTATAATGCTCAATTTGTATTTGTACACATCACATGAACCTTGGTATGGAATATGAAGTCATGAATCAGTCCTGATGTAACTTTTCTGTGGTGAAAGCTGAGGGATGGAACTATTTTACACATGAATAACATTTCATTTCATCTATATAGGCCTATAGTCTAATTCATATAATTATTTCACTACTTTTGTAAACCAAATCTAAAACGCCCCAAAAAATAGACGAGATGAGTAAATGTGTTTTCACAAGAGTTTTTAGGTTTTCCAAAAATCGGATTTCTCATTTTCAGCTAAGTATCTCATAAGACAGTGCTCTAAGGTGAGTGACTTGCATCTCTAGCAAGACCAGAGTGTCCTGAATATTTTGATAAGTAACATATGGGGTGCCATGTTATAAGAAGTACATTTAAAAGGTGATTTAAGGAGACGTCTACATATTGAGAAAATATCCTTATACTCCAGAGGGTTAAGGAAAACCGCTAGGCAATTGTATTTTTTATATATATATATTTTATATTGTTTGATTTATTCATTATATTCAAAGGAAAATTAATACTTGGTCCCCTGAATCTGGAATAATATACAATTTAAAGCAAAGCCTAAACATTTCAGGAACTTTTCATCTACAGATTGCTTTGGTCTGGCTTTACTCTTCACTGATTGGTTACAGACACTTTAAACTTAGTGGCTATGGAAATCAGAAGGAGGGGCTCATTATCATATTAAAAAACGGCGTTTGACGCGCGTATATTCACGCGTAAAACGGGCGAATGGTGGCACTTTAGGCTTTCCATACACGAAGTCGGCAAATACTCAGGAGAGTCCGGCGACGCAACAGTCGGTGTCGGCGTCGGCGACTTCTCAGCTGACTGGCCGGTGTATCTGGGCCTTTAATGTCAGATATGTACTAAGTAAATACATTTGTTCCTGCTCAAGATTAGATTCAACTTTTTACTTATTGCATATATTACAGGTACTGAGACAACGAAATGCAGTTTAGCTTCCAACTAGGACTGCAACAAGCAGTAAAGTGAAAAGTAATGTACACAATCTACAGAATAAAATATAGAATGAATTGAATGATGAATAAACAGTGAGGGGTATGAATATACACAGCAGCCTGTGAGCAGTATTCCAGTGTGTATGAATATGCTAAGATATATAAAGTATGAAAATGGTAAGCAGTGCAAGTATAGTATAACATATATAGATATTAATTTCATGATGATAAACATTGTGGAGCAATTATGAAAAATGTTAATGGAGGGGGCGACGTAAAACTGACACAAAACAACAACAAACTTTTGCCGAGCCAATTGGAGAGTTTCATCACCAGAACGTGGTAAAAGCCACCAATGAGCGCTCAGCTCGAGATACCAGCGAGTCGTTTCCCATCAAGCATTTCACTTCCACAGCCCGTGGAGAGGAACTGCGCCGCCTCGCTCTCAAGGGGTTATGGCTAGAAAGGATCCGTCTTGTGTAAATATGACGTCACGTTCTCGTTGTAACTCTGGTTGGAGCGGCTCGGAAACACACCTATAGCAGTAACATGATGCAACATACACATTAATGCAGCAGCAATATTAATAGAGAAACATCAGACATAATAGTAAAACACTGAAAGGGAACATTGTATTGCACCAGGAGCTATATTGGGACTTTTACTGCGACAACGTTGACTTGCCTGTGAATAAAAAATAAACCGTAGTGTTTGTGATCTACAGTGTTGTCATTCTTCTTTGAACAGCAAGACCACTAACATCCTATTTCAACAACCACACTCCCTGTCATTGACATAATTAATAGATAGTTCAGCTTCTCACGATCATTTGCTGTGGCCCACTGATGTTAACGATCGTAACTTAATAGGCTTGTTTGAGACAAGCGAGACCTGCGCAATTTCGATCAACGTCTTGCTCGTGCGTTGCATGATGGTTAGTCATTTTGTCCGACTTGCTCTGGAGCAGAGGTGCCCAGTACGTCGACCGCGGGGGGCAATGCTGGTAGATCGCGAGTCATTCATAAATTAAAAAAAATCCAGCTCCGTTAAAATAGACAAAACAGGTTTTGATCCCTCCTCCCTTGGCCTCCCTGCCACTTAATTCAGGAGTTGACTTGATTGACAGAAAAAGCGACCTATTGCTTTCCAGTCTGTTAACCCAGAATGCAAAGCGATACAAAATCAGTCAAGTGCCGGGAGAGACAAACAACAAAATGAGTGCGGGAACGAGCAAAAAGCTAAAGACATACCACTTCCACACAGAATGGGAGGGAGAATCTTTTTTTGTGATGTCACATTCAAAGGTTATTTGCCTTATTTGTAAAGCAAGCGTCGCTCTGCCAAAGAAAGGTAACGTGGAGAGGCATTATCGGAGTGTACAAGGCATATGACAGCGACTTCCCTCCGAGTAGCGAGTTGAGAAAGGTCATGTATTATTGCTACACAAACATTATCTCTTAGTCTTAGTGTCGCCAACTCGTTTCTAACATGCAAAAAGACAAACAAATGCGTCTATGGTCGGTGTATTTTCTATCTTTCCAATCCAGAAGAGATCTCTCTCTCCCCCGTCTGTTTGCAAGGGGGCGGGGCAGTTTACACACACGCATCTGCTACATGCAGCAACACACGGAGGAGATGGTGGAGAGAAGCGCTCCAAGGTGTGGTTACATGTTACCCGTCTTGAGGTGGACAATGCTCGTCACCAAAAGTGTTTAGCATGTAAGGGCGGTAACACGAGCAATTTGTCTAAACATTTAGCAAAAGTGCACCACATTCAGACGGAGGAATGCACCGGGTTCGACTGTCTTTCTAGTAGCTCTGTAGCCCCATCCACGAGTAACGTTTCCACGTCAGGTGTTATGTATGCTAGCAGCAACACACGGGGTTAACTACATTATACAAACATGGGTTAATGATTAGAGGTAACTGAGTTATTTATTTTGTTAAAGTTTCAGCTATTCTGTTTCCAGTTCTGTCATCAGATTATTTAATAACATTTGTTAAAACATTGTTGTTTCTTTTGATGTGAAATATTTTTATTTAATTCAAATAAAAAGCAATGTTAATTTTGTTCACAATTTGTTAAGTTAATTTAATAATATATGTATTTTTGAATCAAGTATTCATCTTTATTGTCTTCATTGTTAGTTTCCACATGCCTAAAACAACCTCAAACTAAATCTAAAAGTTGACGGCTAAATAAGAGCGTTTGAGAAATTGTGCAAGGCACACAGTGGTAGTCCGAATATTCGATTAATCGTTTCATTATTCTATAGATCAGGGGTGCCCACACTTTTTTGGCTGGTGAGCTACTTTTGAAATGACCAGCTAACCGAGGTCTAACAACCAAAAATAAAATCCCAAATTGCAAGGGTTGCTGAATAACACGTTTTATTTTTACATGGGATAACTACAATAGGGCTGCAACAAACGACTAATTTGATTATCGATTAATCTATAGAATAATGAAACGATTAATCGAATATTCGGACTACCACTGTGTGCCTTGCACAATTTCTCAAACGCTCTTATTTAGCCGTCAACTTTTAGATTTAGTTTGAGGTTGTTTTAGGCATGTGGAAACTAACAATGAAGACAATAAAGATGAATACTTGATTCAAAAATACATATATTATTAAATTAACTTAACAAATTGTGAACAAAATTAACATTGCTTTTTATTTGAATTAAATAAATAATATTTCACATCAAAAGAAACAACAATGTTTTAACAAATCTTATTAAATAATCTGATGACAGAACTGGAAACAGAATAGCTGAAACTTTAACAAAATAAATAACTCAGTTACCTCTAATCATTAACCCATGTTTGTATAATGTAGTTAACCCCGTGTGTTGCTGCTAGCATACATAACACCTGACGTGGAAACGTTACTCGTGGATGGGGCTACAGAGCTACTAGAAAGACAGTCGAACCCGGTGCATTCCTCCGTCTGAATGTGGTGCACTTTTGCTAAATGTTTAGACAAATTGCTCGTGTTACCGCCCTTACATGCTAAACACCTTTGGTGACGAGCATTGTCCACCTCAAGACGGGTAACATGTAACCACACCTTGGAGCGCTTCTCTCCACCATCTCCTCCGTGTGTTGCTGCATGTAGCAGATGCGTGTGTGTAAACTGCCCCGCCCCCTTGCAAACAGACGGGGGAGAGAGAGATCTCTTCTGGATTGGAAAGATAGAAAATACACCGACCATAGACGCATTTGTTTGTCTTTTTGCATGTTAGAAACGAGTTGGCGACACTAAGACTAAGAGATAATGTTTGTGTAGCAATAATACATGACCTTTCTCAACTCGCTACTCGGAGGGAAGTCGCTGTCATATGCCTTGTACACTCCGATAATGCCTCTCCACGTTACCTTTCTTTGGCAGAGCGACGCTTGCTTTACAAATAAGGCAAATAACCTTTGAATGTGACATCACAAAAAAAGATTCTCCCTCCCATTCTGTGTGGAAGTGGTATGTCTTTAGCTTTTTGCTCGTTCCCGCACTCATTTTGTTGTTTGTCTCTCCCGGCACTTGACTGATTTTGTATCGCTTTGCATTCTGGGTTAACAGACTGGAAAGCAATAGGTCGCTTTTTCTGTCAATCAAGTCAACTCCTGAATTAAGTGGCAGGGAGGCCAAGGGAGGAGGGATCAAAACCTGTTTTGTCTATTTTAACGGAGCTGGATTTTTTTTAATTTATGAATGACTCGCGATCTACCAGCATTGCCCCCGCGGTCGACCGGTCGACCGCGGTCGACGTACTGGGCACCTCTGCGTGTAGATTGTGTACATTACTTTTCACTTTACTGCTTGTTGCACTCCTGGTTGGAAGCTAAACTGCATTTCGTTGTCTCAGTACCTGTAATATGTGCAATAACAGTAAAGTTGAATCTAATCTGGAGCATGAACAAATGTATTTACTTAGTACATATCTGACATTAACGATTAAACACATGTGTGCATTCTTTATAAATGCAAACCGAGTCAAGCCGACTCCGGAGGTGGCGGTATGCACCTTAAAGTGGTTTGCAATCCGGCAAAAAACCGAGAGAAGAAGAAGAAGAAGGCGAAGAAGTAGAAGAAGAAGAAGAAGAAGAAGCCGACTCGGAGCTGTCCGACTTCAGGCGAGCTTTTTGAGACCTCACCCGGCTGCGATCGGCTATTCTCGTCTACTTTCGAGGCGAGCCGCAACGCGTCTCAAACAAGCCTAAAGGCTGCTTGCCAAACGTAAACATTCAGCCACGTGACTTGCAAACTATCGCAAGAGTTTTACACTAGACGGATCCTTTCTAGCCATAACCCTCTCAAGGCTGCGGGCGTCTTTGTCCCGCGAGATTTCAACGTCTCATGTAGGCGAGCCTCCAGAGCAAGTCGGACAAAATGACTAACCATCATGCAACGCAGTAGCAGCTCTTGCTCTGGGTCTGCTGGACACGTGCTAAGACTGAGTAGACGGAGATAGGAGTGAACGTTGAAGTGAGTGCGAGATTGAGAGCAGCTGGTGGAATGGCGTCTTTGAGTCCTGGAGAGGAGGATATGGAAAGTGCATCTGAAGGAGGATGGAATGAAGTAAGGAAAAAGACTTCAAGAAAGAAGATAGACATGTCAAGTGACAGTCTTAGTGAATCTGATTCACAGAATGAATTGAAGAAAGTAAAGAAAAGGATTGAGAATGAAGAGTGGAAAGTGATTGTGAAGTTTGGTGAGCAATCCGCAGCTAAGCTACATCCAGTGGCCCTGACTAAAGCAATTCACAAAGAAATTGGATCGATAAAACAAGCAAGATTTCTGAGCAAAGGACGGATGTTGGTTGAGTCGATTAACGCAAGACAACAGGAAAAGTTACTGAAAATGAAGACCCTGAATGAAGTTCTAATTAAATGCCATGTTCCTGGAGCAAATCGGAAAATACTTGGAGTTATCAGTGGAGTTCCCATAGAAATAGGCATAGAAGAACTCAAGAAGGAAATTAAAGGGGGGAAAGTGACTGTAGTAAAGCGTCTTCCTACTAGGTATTGAAGTATTATTTGAATTATTTGAAGTATTAAAGTAACGTGTTATGGCAGGAAAGTTCAATCTGGTATATTCATTTTAATGTCACCTTAATGTGTGTTAAACTTGTGATTTCTGCATTGAGTGACTTCTGCCTAGCAGATACCAAGAAGAGGCCCCTAGGGTCTCTCTGTTAATTATCAATAGTCCTTGCAATTAACAGGGGAATTCCCGGATACATTTTCAGATATAAGGCAGTTAAAGTCTTGTAGAATTAATTATTTATCTCCTACACATCCTGCAGGCCTTGAGACTTGGGGCACCCAGCAGTAAACAAGATAAACGTCCTTTTGAGCTTATCAATAAAATGTATTCATTCCTAGTAAGCTGACTTTGGGGTGAAGAGAAGTTCAGGGAAGCCATTAAGCCACAAGAAAAATTAACTTATGTTGGTTGACTGATGCGGGGACTGTCATGGGACGATGGCGTTTGGATATTTAAAAATATGGCTTTCATAGAGAAAAACAGGTGACTGTTGTGTGATAAGATACATTATACGATGTTTGTGTGTGTTGAAGATGTTTAGGGGGAATGAGTATGTGTCCTGTCAAAGAGTCCTCTGTCATGACTCCAAATCATTGATTGGGGGATCTGCCTGAGGGCAGAGGGACAAACACACACACACACATACACTGTGAAGCAACAGATGGAATCAACAAACTGACTTACTACCTGGGATCCCGCCCAGAAGGGAAACCGACCAATGGAACCCTGCCAACTCACTGTCTAGCTCGCTCAGAAGTGAACTCTGTATAAATGTTGTGATCATTTTGAAGATCGGCGCTCTTGTTTTTGACTGGCCGTTCCTGAGACGTGTCTCACACGGTGGTAGAACCTGAGCCCGGAGTACTCTGCAGAGTGCTTCGTGATTCGGTGAAGTATTTGTATGTTTCCACCATTAAAGCAGATTATTGTTTAACCCTTATCCTGGCTGCTTTGAATTTTTCCTTCTTTTGAGAACCCGCTCATATAGGAACGGTGCGGAGCAGAGATTCTGCCCCAACAGTATCAAGGTAAGATAGTGGATAGTTTGTCTGTTCTTCTTCAGTTTGAAGAAACAATACAACAGAAGATAATGATCGGTTGCATGAGCTTTCCAGTAAGAGAATTCATCCCTAAACCTCTGCGGTGCTTTAAGTGCCAAAGGTTTGGGCATGTGGCAGACAAGTGCAAAGCAACTAAGCCCAGGTGTCCAACATGTGCGGGGGAACATGAATATGGTAGTTGTACTGCAAGTACTAAGGTGAAATGTTGTAACTGTGGTGGGGAACATATTGCTGCGTATCAGGGCTGTGAAGTGCAGAAAAAGGCCAAGGAGGTGCAGAGATACAAAGTGCAAAATAAAGTCTCATATGCTGAAGCAACAGAAAATGTTTCAATAAACATAGCTAGGAAATCCCAAGTAGCATCAAGTATGTTCTCTTCAAAAGATTTTCCCAAACTCCCACAGGCAAAGGAAAGCTCCACAAAGTGTTCACATAAGTGTGTGATAGGAGAGGATGCATTGATTGTTAATAAGTACAAATTTGTGGCCTTTATTGGAAAAGTGGTGAATGTTGCTTTACAACAAACAAAAAAGAGGTCAAGACTGAAAACAATAGTGGAAGCAGCAGGTGAATTTTTGGGGATAAAGGATATAACCGTTGAAATGATACATGAAATGCTAGCCACCAATAATGATGATTCACAGATTAGTGAGTAGATGAATGGTTTTTCTCATTCTGCAATGGAATGCTAGAAGCCTTATTGCAAATGGACAAGAATTCAATACCTATATATATCAGTTAAAAAAAAAAACAGATGTTATTTGTATTCAAGAAACATGGCTGAAGACTAATTTGGACTTCATAATTGGGGGATATACTGCTATAAGACAAGATAGAAATGATGGCCAGGGAGGGGGATGTGCAATCTTTATCAGAGAAGTCATGTCTTATAGTAGGCTAACATTTAAGAACAGTCATGATTTAGAAATAGTGGATGTAGAAGTTTGGATTAATAAAAGGAAAATTAGTGTCCTGAATTTTTATAATCCATGTAATAAACTCAAAATAGACGAATTAGACAGTCTTTGCCAAGGAAATGAAATAATATGGTGTGGTGATTTTAATGCACATAATACAATGTGGGGAGGGGGATCAACAGATTACAACGGACAGGTGGTGGAGGATTTAATGGAGGCAAAGGAATTAGTTTGTTTAAATAATGGGCAAGGTACAAGGATCAATTTTAGAGATGGAACAGAGTCTGCGATCGACCTAACTCTTGTAACAAGTGAATTAGCTTCTGGTATCAGTTGGGAAGTATTGGCAAATAACAGTATTGGGAGTGATCATCTTCCGATTATAATCAAGTTTGATATAAATCATGTGGTTGAGCTAGACGGTATCATGAGATGGACTTTTTCTAAAGCAAATTGGGAGATGTTTGCTAAATTGTGCGATAATGAATTTGATCAGATTGATATGGCAGAAAGTATTGATGAAATAAATGAGCAATTTACTTCAAATATAATTAAAAGCGCTAATCAAACTATTGGGAATAAAACTGGGAAACTTAGTAAATGTGTTAAGATGGTACCGTGGTGGAACAAAGAATGTAATGATGCAATCCGAAACAAAATCAGGCTGTTTGGAAAGCTAAGAAAGACACATTCATTACATAATTTATTAGAATATAAAAAGGCACAGGCTCAGGTAAGGAACATTGTTAAAAGAGCAAAAAGGGAGTGTTGGAGAGGATTCTGTTCAAGTATTGGGAGAACTACACCATTAGATAAAGTATGGGGAATGATTAAGAAGATGAGGGGAATAAGACAGCAGAGTAACCTGCCAGTGTTAGAGAATGGAGGGGAAGTTGCAACTGGTGCTTTGGCGAAGGCAGAAATTCTAGCTAAAAAGTTTGTCAAAGTTCATTCTTCGGAAAATTTGACAGAAGAAGGTAAGATCAGGAGGCAGGAAGTGTTAGATGAACATCCTAATGTATATGAAGAAAGACATTCGTCGCAGAGTGTTGTAAATATACCTTTTTCTATTCAAGAGTTGAGAAGAGCATTAAGTAAGTGTAAAATGACTGCTCCTGGGAAAGATAATGTATGTTATATAATGTTGACCAAATTAAGTGATTTTGCATTAGGAAAGCTGCTGGAGATGTACAATAAGATCTGGGAGAAAGGGAAGCTGCCAATAATATGGAAAGAGTCAGTCATTATTCCTATTAGGAAACCTGGGAAAGATCCAACCAGTCCAGGCAGTTATAGACCTATAGCTCTGACATCACACTTGTGTAAAGTTATGGAAAGAATGATGACAGAAAGGCTAACATACTACATTGAGAAAGATGAACTAATGACTCCTTTTCAGAGTGGGTTTAGAAGAGGGCGGAGTACTTTAGATCCACTGCTGTGCCTGGAGTCTGAAGTCAGGAAAGCCCAAGCGAACAAGGAGTGTGTTGTAGCTGTATTCTTTGATGTGGAAAAAGCTTACGATATGATGTGGAATGAAGGATTATTAATAAAACTGGACATTATGGGTCTAGGAGGTAATATATATAATTGGATTATGGATTTTTTGTTTGGCCGTGCCATCAGAGTCCGAGTTGGCAAGTCATATTCTCGAAGGCATGAAGTTGAAAATGGAACCCCGCAGGGGAGTGTCATCAGTCCTCTTTTATTTTCTATCATGATCAATGATATATATACACAAGTAGGATCTGATATTGGTAAGTCACTTTTTGCAGATGATGGAGCTATTTGGAAAAGGGGCAGAAATGTAAAATATATTGTAGCTAAGATTCAGGAAGCCATTACGGAAATTGAAAGCTGGTCTCTGACATGGGGGTTTAGATTGTCGGTGGAAAAAACTGAAACTTTATTTTTTACGAGGAAAAGGATAGGTGAGGAGGTTAGATTAAAACTTTATGGACAAGATCTAAAGAAAGTGAAGACATTTAAATTTCTGGGAATATGGTTGGACGAGAGAGTCACATGGAGTACTCACATTGATAAAATAGAAGATAAATGTAAAAGGGTTTTAAATGTTATGAGGTGCTTGGCAGGCACTAAGTGGGGGGCTGATAACGCTGCTTTGAGGAACGTATACACAGCCTTAATTAGATCAGCCATAGAATATGGACTAATAGTGTATAGTTCAGCTGCATATTCTTCTCTTCAAAAATTAGATAGAGTCCAGGCACAAGCACTAAGGATATGCTGTGGGGCAGTAAGATCTACACCAGTGTCGGCACTTCAGGTAGAGGACGGAGAAATACCAATTTCTTTGAGGAGAAAGCAGTTAATTGTTCATTACTGGGCAAATCTACAAGGCCATAAAGATACTCACCCTACTAAACAAACTGTACAAACAATTTGGGAAAGTAACAAAATAAAAAAAGAAAGTTTTTGTGTTTGTGTTTCGGAAATATGTAAGGAATTCAAAGTTAAAGAATGGAATATTAGTCTGACGGTGTTGTTATCAGCTGTTCCACCATGGTTGCTACCTCAACCTAAAGTAGATTTATCACTATTGAAACGGTTACATTCAATGAAAAACCAAATCAATGTACAGGCTTATGTGAACACTGTTCTACATGAACAATATGGGCACTTTATACAAATATTTACTGATGGATTCAAAGATCCAGAAAATGGTCTAACTAGTTGTGCATTTTATGTTTTATGTTGAGTTAAAAGTCAAAGTGGGAAAGCGTACAAGTGATCACATTGCAGTATATACAGTAGAGATGATGGCTATCTCTCTAGCACTTCAGTGGGTAGAGGAAATACAGCCAATGCGAGTGGTCATTTGCTCTGACTCCAGTGCAGCTCTGGAGAGTATGGACAACTTCTCTTCAGAATGTCGTCAGGATATTTTACATTAAATTTTACAAATCATGTTTAGGTTAGTTCATCTGGGAATTGTTGTTCAATTTGTGTGGGTTCCAGCGCATGTGGGTATTAGAGGGAATGAAGTAGTGGATCAACTGGCAAAATGTGGTTTGAAAGCAAACCAGATTGATATTATGGTACCAATCAGTAGAGCAGAAGTCAAATCTTTTACAAAAGTGGTTATCAAGCAACAATGGCAAAAACTATGGGATAGTAACACCAAAGGAAGACATTTATACCAGATACAAAGGGAAGTAGGAACAGGAAGCACTTGGGGGAGTAGTAGAAGAGAACAGAGCATTAACAGCAGGATAAAATTGGGACACTCTGGACTAAACTCATCATTGCATCTGATTGGAAAACATCCAAATGGCAATTGTGATGGTTGCCAACAACCAGTGACAATACATCATGTATTTTTTAGCTGCCCGGATTATAACAGACAAAGATTCATTCTGAAAACTGCACTGGAACAACTCAACATCAAGGACATGGATTTCAAGGCAATATACGAAAGTAAATCAAGAAATGAAGCAAACAAGCTGATCTTCAAATTCCTCAAAAACACTGGTCTGAGGAAAAGGATTTAATATGAACATTTTATAACTCAACAGTAGGTGGCGATATATGCTCCAAGTGGAAGCGATTCGTCATTAAAGAAAAGAAGAAGAAGAACGCAGTAGCAAGACGTTGATGAAATTGTGCAGGTCTGCGCAGGTCTCCTCAGGGTTACCGCGGGGTCTTAAAAAGTCTTACATTTGATAATCTGAATGTAACCACCTTGAGTTGCTCAAGGTGTGAGGCGCCGGGCGGGTGTGGGGATACTCACAAGTCCCCGGTTGGGTGCTTCGTTGTTGGAGTCTACCCCAGTGGACGAGAGGGTTGCCTCCCTACGCCTGCGGGTTATGGGGGGGAAAACTCTGACTGTTGTGTGTGCTTATGCACCCAACAGCAGTTCAGAGTATACGGACTTCTTGGAGACCCTGGAAAGAGTCCTGTATGGGGCTCCTGAAGGGGACTCTTTAATCTTGCTGGGAGACTTCAACGCACATGTGGGCAATGATGGAGACACTTGGAGGGGAGTGATTGGGAGGAACGGCCCCCCTGATCTGAACCGGAGTGGTGGTTTGTTACTGGACTTCTGTGCTAGTCATGGATTGGCCATAACAAACACCATGTTCGAACATAAGGATGCTCATAAGTGTACGTGGTACCAGAGCACCCTAGGCAGAAGGTCTATGATCGATTTCGTTATCGTATCATCGGACCTGAGGCCGTATGTTTTGGACACTCGGGTAAAGAGAGGGGCGGAGTTGTCAACTGATCACCATCTGGTGGTGAGTTGGGTCGAGTGGCGGGGGAAGCCTCTGGATAGACCTGGTAAGCCCAAACGTGTAGTTTGGGTGAACTGGGAACATCTGGAGGAGGCCCAAGTTCAGGAGGACTTCAACTCACACCTCCGGCGGAGCTTTTTGGGCATTCCTGTGGAGGTTGGGGACATTGAACCAGAGTGGTCGGTGTTCAAAGCCTCTATTGCCGAAGCCGCGGCGGGGAGCTGTGGTCTCAAGGTCCTAGGTGCCTCAAGGGGCGGTAACCCTCGAACCTCCTGGTGGACACCGGTGGTCAGGGAAGCCGTCCGACTGAAGAAGGAGGCCTTCAGGGATTTGTTATCCCGGGGGACTCCCGAGGCAGTTGCAAGGTACCGACAGGCCCGAAGGGCAGCAGCCTCAGCCGTGGCCGAGGCAAAGCAGCGGGTGTGGGAGAAGTTCGGAGAAGACATGGAAAAAGACTTTCGGGCGGCACCAAAGTTGTTCTGGAAAACTGTCCGACACCTCAGGAGGGGGAAGCAGGGAACCATCCAAGCTGTGTACAGTAAGGATGGGACGTTGTTGACCTCAACTGATGGAGTGTTAGGGCGTTGGAAGGAGCACTTTGAGGAACTCCGGAACCCGACAACTCCGCCCTCTATGTTGGAGGCAGAGCTGGAGTATGACGGGGGATCGACACCAATCTCCCGGGGGGAGGTCACTGAGGTCGTCAAACAACTTCACAGTGGCAAAGCCCCGGGGGTGGATGAGATCCGCCCAGAAATGCTGAAGGCTCTGGGTGTTGAGGGACTGTCATGGTTGACACGTCTCATCAACGTTGCGTAGAAGTCGGAAACAGTACCGAAGGAGTGGCAGACCGGGGTGGTGGTTCCCCTTTTTAAAAAGGGGGATCACAGGGTGTGTGCCAATTACAGAGGCATCACACTACTCAGCCTCCCCGGGAAAGTCTACTCTAAGGTACTCGAAAGGAGGGTCAGGCCGATTGTCGAACCTCAGATTGAGGAGGAACAATGCGGATTCCGTCCTGGTCGTGGAACGACGGATCAGCTTTTTACTCTTGCAAGGATCCTGGAGGGGGCCTGGGAGTACGCTTATCCAGTCTACATGTGTTTTGTAGACTTGGAGAAGGCGTATGACCGGGTTCCCAGGGAGTCACTGTGGGAGGTGCTGCGGGAGTATGGGGTGAGGGGGTCTCTGCTCAGGGCCATCCAATCTCTGTACTCCCAAAGCGAGAGCTGTGTCCGGGTCCTCGGCAGTAAGTCGGACCCATTTCCGGTGAGGGTTGGCCTCCGCCAGGGCTGTGCTTTGTCACCAATCCTGTTTGTAATATACATGGATCGGATTTCAAGGCGTAGTCGTGGGGGAGGGGGTCTGCAGTTCGGTGGACTAAGGATTGCACCACTGCTTTTTGCAGATGATGTGGTTCTGATGGTTTCATCGGTCTGCGACCTTCAGCACTCACTGGATCGGTTCGCAACCGAGTGTGAAGCGGCTGGGATGAGGATCAGCACCTCCAAATCTGAGGCCATGGTTCTCAGCAGGAAACCGATGGACTGTCCACTCCAAGTAGGGAATGAGTCCTTACCCCAAGTGAAGGAGTTCAAGTATCTCGGGGTCTTGTTCTCGAGTGAGGGAACAATGGAGAGTGAGATGGGTCGGAGAATCGGAGCAGCGGGAGCGGTACTGCAGTCGCTTTACCGCACTGTTGTGACGAAAAGGGAGCTGAGCCAGGAGGCAAAGCTCTCTGTCTACCGCGCCATTTTCGTTCCTACCCTCACCTATGGTCATGAAGGATGGGTCATGACCGAAAGAACGAGATCGCGGGTAAAAGCGGCCGAGATGGGTTTTCTCCGCAGGGTGGCTGGTGTCTCCCTTAGGGATAAGGTGAGAAGTTTGGTCATCCGGGAGGGACTCGGAGTTGAGCCGCTCCTCCTTCGCGTCGAAAGGAGCCAGTTGACGTGGTTCGGGCACCTAGTTAGGATGCCACCTGGGCGCCTCCCTAGGGAGGTGTACCAGGCACGTCCAGCTGGGAAGAGACCAAGGGGTAGACCTAGAATCAGATGGAGGGATTATATCTCTTCGCTGGCCTGTGAGCGCCTTGGGATCCCCCAGTCAGAGCTGGTTGATGTGGCCAGGGAAAAGAAAGTTTGGGGCTCTCTGCTGGAACTGCTACCTCCGCGACCCGACCACGGATAAGCGGGAGAAGATGGATGGATGGATGGACCCTCTCCCTTTGGTCCACATTAATACAAATGATCCCAATACGTATGATTGTATGAAAATATCTTAAAATCAATACAAATGTATTTATTATAAACGTTAGTCCTTAACACCTATCACTGTGTACATCATCATTCAAACATCTTTTAAATGTTGAACAAACCCCACACAGCTCAGTGAAATGTTGACTTTATTTGATAATTTCAGTAAAAAAGTAACGTTCATATTTCTCTTTTTGATTATAATACTGATGAACGTTCAAAACAAAGCACTTTGGCAACTTACCACATACGTTTTAAAATGCTTAATAAGCACCATAACTTTCATGATATAATTTCTCCGTCATAATCGTTTGTTTCCGTGAACGGCCGACTGTTGCGTGACGCCAATGCTGCGGCTGCAAGGCATTGTGGGGCAGCATTTTCTCCTCTCCTTTTGATGAGGGAGGTCCAGTGGTTCCTAAGCTAAAGGAGGTTATAAAGGAAGTTCTAAACCTCCTTTCCTTTCATTTGGAGAATTGGAACGGCACTTAACATGGCTGCCACTGACGTACTTCCGGGTCACTTCACTTGGTTAGGAAGGTTCCTAAGCTAAATGGACTATTGGAACGCAACCCTCCTTTCCTATCATTCTAGAGAATTCGAACGGCACTTATCATGGCTGCCACTGAGGGACTTCCGGGTCATTTCACTCGGTTAGGAAGGTTCCTAAGCTAAATGGACTATTCGAATGCAACCCAGGGGTGGGGAACCTACATCCTCCGGGCCGTATACGGCCCGCGAGACCATTTGGTACGGCCCTCGAGGTAATTTATAAACACACGCAAAAAAGAAAAAAATTTAAGAAATCTAGACCGCAAAAAAAATTAAACAAGCGAGTGCCTGTTTTTCCTGGCCAAGGTCAGTGTCCTTGAACACAACACGATAACGTGTCATCACGTGGTATATGTCTCGTCTGACAGGGGTGTAGTTCTGACTGAGAGCACCAGAACGCCGCTCCAACACTTCACAAATTGCAGTTTGTGCTCCCATAAGGAGCCGAACACATGCCGCAGTTTCTGTGTGGCTGTGTCTTTAGTTGAAAGCCCAGTGGCGATCTGTTCATCTTTCATACTGATCATACAGTCAATAACTTTGTGGTTATTAGCATCTGCTTAGCTAGCTATGCTAACAAATACAAGAAGCTTTTTCTCCAACCAGTGAGGTAAAGGCACATCTTTATATGGTCATTATAGTTACATAATAAGAGAATAAAGTAAACAGGTATAAAATACTATATGACAGTAAAAAAAGTTGTTATTAATGTAGAATGATCGAGGGTCGAGTATCTTTCACGACTCAGGTTTATTGTACAGTAAGTCAAGACATTACAGTAGGCAGCAACATATATATCTATGGCAGCAACAACACAACTGGCGAGAAGGGTCTAGCTGTGACCGCAGACAGTACAGTACACTACACGACACGCCCACCTGACACGACACTACGGTGTCTGAGAAGGGTCTAGCTGCGGCCGCGGACGAGAAGCCCCTCACTGCAGTGCGCAGTGCCTCAATGAGCTCGATGTGGGCGGGAGCTCAACGTGGGCGGAGCTTCACAGATGACGCGTTGCATCCTGTTTCCCGGGTAGCAGTTCTCTTCCCTCCTTTCAATCTAACCCTTCCTTCCCCCCATCCTAACCCTAACCACGCCCTACCTTTTTACCTAATCCTAATCTTCCTTCCTCCCTCCCAAACCTAAACCCCAAAACCTCCCCTCCTGTCGTGTAGTGTCGTCAATTCGCTTTTAACGGTGTCGTGTAGTGTCGTGTAGTGTCATATAGTGTCCGCGGATGTATAAGGTCCGCAGCTCAAGCCCCCAGGAAGTGCACCGGACTCAGATGAAAATATTTGTGCTGGCCAAACGGCGGTACTACACTTCCGTTTGGTTGCCAGGCCTGGAAACACTTTTTCCCATTGACTTACATGGGGAAAGAATGGTCTGTAAATCGTTGGATAATTTTTTTTTCAACTAAATAAACCACCCAGTATGAACACTTGTATAGCCCTTATTAAAAACATTCGTTCCTCAAGTTGTAAAAATGTGCTAATAACGTTATTCTGAGAGTTATTTCCCTCTGCATTATGAACGCGCATCTAACCCAAGGGACCGCGCCGCGCCGCGCCGCCCGTCACGTTCATGTGATGTGACGTGTCACATCACATGAATCAACAACTTTGACAGTTTGCTCCAAAAGGTAAGAGACGGAAACATATTGATTTTGTAACCTGCCTCCTTAATGTCTGTATGTAATGTAACATGTTCACATATAAAATACTAAAATAAGCCAAACTACTCAACAGCAACCGCTACTGTGGCTAAGCTAATGTTGGGTGTTTGCTCAGTAGTTTTCCATACTTTTCATTGTTAACCAAAATGCTAGAAATGTATGCATGCCAGCAGTTCTGCAATGTTAACTTTGTATGCATTAGCTAACTTTCTAGAAACCAGACTTTGAATTTATAATTCGTTTTATATATATTTTTTTATTTAAAATCTATAAATGTGAGATGAAAAAACTAAAAATGACATCTTTGTCACAACAAATGTCCAATGCAATGTCCCTACCATTGTAAACGACGATGCATACAGAATCTTCAAGAACATACCTGTATATTATTTTTAAAGAGGCGTGAGGAGCTACTCATTTGTACTTTATTTATAGATGGCAGAAATAGCTGGATCAACATCCAATCCAATCCTGAAGAAGAGTGGGCAGCCCGCCATACTTGGACAAGGTGCTGTATAGTTCTTAAAAGCATTTGTATTCATTTTGTTTCAGTAATTTGTTGATTGCATACCCTTTAATTTCATATGTACCTTATTTTTACATCTGATAAGTGAAATCAGTTGATTGTGACCTTATCACAAAAAGTCAGTGACTTAATACATCCTGCTTCGTAATAATGCATGCAATCGTCATGAGTCATGCATTAATTAATGTAATATTAATATATAATCCTTATAAAGTTTCATCATGATTCGATATACAATTATAGAGATATGTAACATAATATAAACATTAAACTTGTGTGGTCTTCGTAAAACAATATGACAACTGGCCTTTTTCTAAAAAATGATCACCAGTAACCACTTTTTTTTCCCTTTTTCATTATATTTTATTCTATCTAGGTCCCAATGTGTGGATAATAGGGAGCAGCTACGTTCGACGTGGGGAAAAAAGAGCCAGACAAACCATGGGAAGCAACCTGGGTCTCAATTGCTGTGTGTGGTGGTTTGGCAAGGGTGGTCTGAGGTGGAGGAACCTTCTTCCCTTTTCTATCAGTCCTTGAGAGGAAGAACAGTCACGGATGTCCTGCTCATCCACTGTGGCGGCAACGACCTTGGCAACATCAAAGGTGTGGAGCTTGTCACAGCGATGAAGCAGGATTTTGGATTCTAGCCTCAACAGGATATGTATATTTTACAAAAATAACTTTTAAATTTGACATGGCAGTCCTCCTTGTAAGGATGTATTCACTTACTCACACTATTTTTTTTAAATGTGTAATTGAATTAAACTGTTCACTCACATTCTGTGTTCTTCCTCTCTCTTAAACTTTAGTCCCCCTGTCTTGTTTCTCTCTTTCCCTCACTCATCTTAGTCCCCCTGTTTTGTTTCTGTCTTTCCCTCACTCATCTTCCCAAGCCTCACCCAGCTGTGGTGTGTCTGTTCTCTTTCTTCTCAATTTTGTATGTGGCCCAGGAGGAAGCGCAGCCACTTCAAGACACTGGTACGGGCCTGCGTGCTGATGACAAGACCGTCATCGGCCAGATCACAGACGGCGATGAGACGGCGTACAGAGAGGAGGTCGAAAACCTGACATCTTGGTGCCAGGATAACAACCTCCATCTCAACGTAAGCTAAACCAAGGAGCTGATTGTGGATTGCAGGAAGCAGCAAAGAGAGGGACACGCCCCCATCGCCATCAATGGGACTACGGTGGAGAGTCAGCAGCTTCAGGTTCCTCTGGGTCCATCACGGATACGGCTGCATCACGGCCTGGTAAGGCAGCTGCACCGCCCTCAATCGTAAGGCTTTACAGAGGGTGGTGAAAACTGCAGAGCACATCACCAGGACGGAGCTGCCATCCATGGAGGACCTTTACTCCCAGCGGCTCAGGAAGAAAGCCCTCAGTTTATGTTTATGCACATTTGTTCCTATTGCAGGATATTTAAGTTTCCCATGTACTTTTTAAATTAATAATAGTATGTTCATCTTGATGTTTAACTTGTAATATTTTAATCATCTTAATTAGAAATGCTGTTTCCACCCCAACCTCTGCTGCTGAATGATTTGATATATTGTTACTGAAAGTGCTTGTCTTTGACATTATAATGATTCAACCAGAAAGTCACTCTTTGAGAGATTTATTTTTTCACATTTTTCCCAGCCACAAGATGATTTCATTCATTGGAGGCCTCAAAGCTGGGTGAAGATATTGATGCACGGATCAATGCAATCCTTTACAACAGCATTCCACTATGGTTGGGGATGTCTGTAAAAAAAGGAGAAATAATCTTAAACAAAACAAGTGTCTCAATGTTGGGAAACAAACTTACAAAAACATATCAATTAGATCAGAATCAGAATACATTTACATTGTTACAGCAGAAAAGAGCCTAAGACAGCCTAATGTTAATTAAAGTATGCATTAAAAAAGTATTAAAGATTAAAAACAAGAAATTATAATAAAAAAAGTTACACATTTTACAAAATACACATCTTGTAACTGTTTTGAGGATTTAGCAGCCAGCAATATTACACAGTTTTAGTAGCATATATTTAAGCAACAGCTCACGACAGGCCGTGTTATATGCTCATTATATCACAGCTAAGGGGCGTGGTTCGGCCCGACGCGAAGCGGTATACTGTTTTTCGTAGACGCGGAGGGATACTGACTTGTTGTGAAAAGTAACTTACAATTCTACCCATGGTATACGCTCAGTATATCACGGCTAAGAACCAATCAGATTGCTTGATTTGACTTTTCCGTTTTATAAATATATATATATATATATATATACGTTTTAGTTGCTTGTTGGGTACTTAACATGCATAATCATCACAGTTACTATCCTTTTACTCCATCACATTTCAAAGAGAAATAGGCTATTGTTATTTTAACTCCACCACAGTAATCCATCATCAGCTTTACTTTTTAAATAAAGATTTAAATCACAATTGATCATAATTCAAAATACATATATTTTTATATATTACCAAGTGGTTTCATGTAGGCTACAACCGGCTACAACCCACACAAGTATCATGCTAAATTCAACTCTTGCTTGGATATCACTAGATCCTGTTACATCAGCGTAATATAAAAATTACTAGCTAGCCGCTAGCTGCTAACTGCCGCGGCCGCCTCGTTAATATCAAACTCCATCATATAACAATCCAGTGCCATGCTGTCATGAACGCGCGGTACTGTTACGTGTACGCAAATTGACGTGCTTGATGTGAACGAGCATTTTGGCGGCATGATTAAAGTTGCGCATGCGCTATGAGCGCACTTACGGGTACTTCTCAGGCATGCCGGGTAATTTGTGACGTTTCGCTCTCTCGAAAGTTGAGCCATTTTATCATCATGCGCTAATGAGCAACTCTCATAGGACTGAATGAGGCCCCGCATCCCACGCTGTATCCAGTTCTTATTATACATCCATGCTGCAGCTAGACCATATTGCAACTGGCGGGCTTACTCTGAAGTAAAGCAGTCCTTCGCATGCCGTAAAGCATGTCGCAGCAACACTGTCATATCTATGGTCATAACAGCCTTAACTCTGTATGCATTGTATGAATATGTGACATCTCCCCTTTTTTCCTAGTTATTTAATTTTAAATAACTGTAAAGAGTTTTGACAGATTAGTCACAGCATCATCCTATAATAGTAAACAACAGTCGAACTGTGATAGCAAATGTTCATTCAGTCGTACTGACTAACCAAAAGTGTCCTATGAATACAGGTTAACTTCACAGATTATGTTAATAAAGATGGGTAACCAATACCTTCAGTAGTGCTGTTATAAAATACAATTCAAGATGCAAGTTTTATTTTCTAAACATTGCAGCAGTAATATCACATAACATTCACATTAAACAGAACCCAAAATTCAGCAGACTCAGAGTCCACCTGTGTTTCCCTATTCATTTTCTCCCCCCCAAAGGCCATAGGTGTTTTTTTTCTCATTCACCCCCAGAGGTCATTGTGAAACACCCAAAACACTCCTGTCTACAAGTCCAACCTAGTGGACACGTCCTGGTGTTGGTGTATGGGTTGTCACCTCACTTGGTTTCAGGGTAACAGTCTCTGGTGTGTTGGCGCTTACAGGCTGGGAAATCGCCACAGCACTCTCTGCTGGTGTGAGTGGGATGTGCTGTGCAGGTCGGGAAGTTGGTTCTGCCCGGAGATGAAGTCGGTTCCGCCGCAGCACTGCACCTCCTTGTGTGTTAATGAGGTAAGACCTCGGAGTAACACACTCTTTTGAGACGATTGCTGGTGTCTTCCAGGACTTCTCGTTGTCGAGCTTGGTGTGTAGACTGTGTCTCCTGCCTGCCTCGTTGCCCATGGCATAAATCAGGCAGCTCACCTGCACTCTCCCGTCATCTTTGTCGAGTTTAGTAGCGAGTCTGTACCGCTCAAAGTGTTGCCTCCATTCTGGCCATTCAGTCGGCTTATCAAACGAAAAGTTCGCTGGGGGATTAAACTTCAGCCATTCCGCCGTCTTTATTCCTTTACTTTGTTTTGTTTAATTCCTGTGACTCACCGGCCACTTCTGACACCATGTAGAATGATCGAGGGTCTAGTATCTTTCACGACTCAGGTTTATTGTACAGTAATCAAGACATTACAGTAGGCAGCAACAACACAACTGGCGGGCTTACTCTGAAGTAAAGCAGTCCTTCGCATGCCGTAAAGCATGTCGCAACACTGTCATAACAGCCTTAACTCTGTATGCATTGTATGCATATGTGACAATTAATAAAAAAGAATACAGTTTGAAAGGGGAGTGATTTGTAAAATATCCATAAAGAAAAATAAAATCTGCTTACAGTTCTGTTTCAACCACGCCCTCCCACTCAACTAACATTGCCCTCCTTAACATCAGATCACTCAACCAGAAAGCCCTCATCCTCCATGAACTAATCTCGGAAAAATCCCTTGACTTCCTTCTGCTCACCGAAACCTGGCAACAGCCCGATGACTTCTTTTTCCTCAACCAAACATCCCCCCCTGGCTTTAAATACATCACTAAACCCCGCCCCTCCCGCCGTGGTGGCGGCTTTGCTGTAACCCACAATCAGAGCATCCAGATCACAGAACTAACTCCCCTCAGCAGAGGCGCAGGAAGGTATTTAGAGTGGGGGTGCTGAGGTGCTGGACTCCAGTGAACACTATTATGGGCACTATAGAGCACGCACAAAAGCGTGAGCACCAGGGGCGTTACAGTGGAATGTTCTACTGGAACACACCCCACACGCAACATACAAACACTCAGTACACCCGCGACTGTTACAATGAAGGCTCGATAATCAGCTCACGGCATATAGGCAGGGGTAAAGTGCTATTTTTTACGAGTGGGGAGCGGACCTCACCTCCTCTAGGGGGGTCCGGGGGGTTGCTCCCCTGGGAAGATTTTTCTTAAATATTGAAGTTAAAAGCATCAATCTGGTGCACTTTGAGAGCAACATTAAGAGAACTATGGATACATCTCTCAACATCCATATGACACACAACTGTAATCAGATGTTCTTTTTCTTTTTGGATATTTTACAAATCACTCCCCTTTCAAACTGTATTCTTGTTTTACTGCCATTTAGTATTTCATAACTGTTTCTTCTTTATTCTCTTTTTTTACATTTTTTTATAACGATAATGATCATATGAAGGTGTGCCGCTGAAATAATCTTTTGAATAATTTGTGACCAAACCGTTTGATACCCCACTGAGATAACTTAGACTAAAGTATATCTAAACCAGGGATGGGCAACTTTGATGGTGGTGGGGGCCACATCATTGATGTACTGGCCACCAGGGGAACACACACACACACACACACAAATGCCATGTGTTGTATGTAATTATTAACAAATATACTAAGTCTGACATCTTCATTGACATTTTACAATCAAAGGGAACATCCCCAAACATATAAGCTCACTAAACAAATATCAGTTCACAGAAATGTTATTTCATTTTTACAAGTGGCATGTTTGTATTGAACAGGTTATTAAACAGTGGAATAAAGATATTTTTTAACTATTGGAAAGTACGGAAAATGTGTGTGTGTATTGAGATTAACCATTAAGATGACATACACTTGAAGTCATGAACACTAACCCAGACATTAGTTGTCTAACTTGAACCTAAAACACTTGTAGCCTGTCTCTGCATTCCCCTTATTCCACAATAAGGGGAATGTCAACACAGACACCTGTCAGCCCGCACTCTGCTGTTCCTCAGCGCCACTCCCCCTCCCTCCCGCTGAAATTATGAATGAAAAGCGTAGTAATCATAGATAACACGGCAGGGTCCGTGAAAGTTTGTTTTCATCTGATTTCAAATAAACAAAGTCTTGGTTTTAAGAATATTAAACTTGTTTCGCCAAATTCAGATGATAAATACAATTTTTAAGCTTGTAAAGGCATAATTACAAGAGGCAACTTAAAGTCAAAGCAGGCATAACAACAACCGGTGTTTCTTGTGAGGGTTTCCCCGGGAAACAAACACAATACACACAAATGCGTGTCAGATTATTTTGCGGTATTTGAAATCATGTACGCAGCTCATGACGTAATAAGGAGTCTAGTGAACGGTATCAGTACTACAAGTAAAAATAAATAAATATATATATATATTTTTTTTTATTAATTACGTTGTTTATAAATTAATCTGAGGGCCGCAAAAAGAGGAGGTGGAGGCCGCATGCGGCCCGCGGACCGCCATTTGCCGATCCCTGATCGAAACCCTCAGTGAGTCCTTTAGCTCACCTGAGCCTCAGTCTGAGAGGAGAGGACTCCTCCAGCTTGTTGAACAAACAGCTCCTTATGTCCGTTAGTGCAGCTAGCTAACCAGATGCTAACAACACGGCCCCTGCTGGCACCGGTCCCTCTCTCACCCTCTTCCTCTCTCTTTCTCTCTCTCTCTCTCTCTCTCTCTCTCTTCCTCTCTCTCTCTCTCTCTCTCTCTCTTACACACTAAAAGCGCTATTTCCACACGCACACACACACGCACGCGCACACGCACACACACACACACACACACACACACACACACACACACACACACACACACACACACACACACACACACACACACACACACACACACACACACACACACACACACACACACAGCCAAGCTTGAATGACACAAGCACACTTTTATTTCCATGCAACTCTCTGATTGGTCTGGTGTCTTGCCTCTGTTACATTCACTGAACACGGGAAATTACAGTCCTGCCGTCTTCTCTAGTGTTATGATGAGGTTCACGTAAAGCACGGTTAATGTATTATATTATTGAGGTAGAATTGTCCGGGGCTACAGAACAAACATTCGGGGCAGGCCAAAATATTATTTTACCAACAATGTGGAATTTATTGGCTACATATTACACAGATTATGCACAGCGGGAGCAGCAATAACCGTCAAATCATAATTCAAACAGGGGAGCTCCGCAACGCCTGCCTGCCGCTAGAGGGTGCTGCAGCGCCCTCAGCACCCCCCTTCCCGCGCCCATGCCCCTCAGTATCATCCTTTGAATTCATTGGCTGCGTCTCAGGTCGACTATTTTCATTTTCTCGTTCGTCGGTCCTCTGTATTAGTGATGGCAGTTTGACACTGAAGCTTCGAACGGAGCTTCAACCCTGGACTTCCTATTCCATAGAAGCAGTGCTTCGAAGCTTGCTTCAAATCACGTGACATGTGACGTCCGAAGCAGCAACTGCTTCAAATCACGTGACATGTGACGTCCGAACCAGCAACTGCTTCATTTCCTGAATGAATCAACTCACTGGTTCGCCGTCCAATCAGGTGATTCAATGCACTGCCTCGTCTCGATTCTGACAGGTGACAGGTTGAAACAGTTTCAAATGTGAGCGCTTCAACACTTTATAACCGCTCTAAACAATGCGCAATGTGTTGGTTGTTGTCGTAGTTTGCATTTTTGCTGTTGAGTTGTTGTTGGCATTGCATTTGAATTGGATCATTATAGAGCACGCCAGGAAGAAAAATAGGTCGTTCTGGCTCGTGAAACACTTCGAAATGGAGAGAAGTTTTGAACAAAAAGACAATGAGTAATATAAAAACACTCCGATGGTTTAAGGAATTGATAGCCCAGTGGATAGAGCCGGCGGCCAGGATGCGGCGATATCCTCCGCGCAGCTGGTTCAAAGCTCGGAATAGCTAAACTTTTAATCATGGCTTTTCAACTTTAATAATTTAATAACTGATAAAAGGCCCTCTCCGCCCCAAAAAAATTCAAGCACTCTCTAGTCTCTTCTCAATAACCCAATACACACTATTATCAATCTTTAATTGCAAATAGAACATGATATTCAGTCTTAGTGTGTGTGTGTGTATCGAATATTTTTCAAGGCAAAGATACGTTAAACCCACTGCAGCCTTGCACTTCGCCAGGAGAGGTCGCTGTAACTGAAGCTTCGAGAAATGAACCTATTTCCGACACAATTGTCCAAGTGGTTCGACGCTTCATTCAAAGCTTCATTTTGCCATCACTACTCTGTATCACTGGAAGTAGATTTGTCTGCGCCATCTTGAGTAGCGTCCCATGGCTCTTATTTCTGCCGGAGGACCGAGGATCGAGGAGCGAGGAGCGATAATGGAGGAGTGATAATCGAGGAACCACCAGACCATCCTCCGATGAAATCCTCAGATACTCGCCCCGCCCCCTTACTGTGTATCACTTACTGATTGGACAATGCAGTGCATGCACTGATCTCATGCTTCTTGACATGAGAGCAGTTTCCCAGCGGAGTGAAGAAAATACATGAAACTCACGGGACTCAATCCTCAGTTTATACTGTGTTTTGTTTCAATTAATGTATAATTTAGTTACAAATATGTGATATATCTGAACAACAAAGTGGTCAAAAATCATTTTATTCATTTATTGGAAACATTTTCATGATCGCTTTTTTCGTTTATACATTTTAAGAATGGCGTTTATCTTTTTTGAGGATGAGTTCTTATTTTATTTTATTTATTTGGGTCTACAACAGAGGATACAAATGTATATGTCAGTAAATGTGTACTAACAGAGGCGGGGGTGTGTGTGAAAACAACGGGGACTGAGCTGCTGTCAGATCAGCTGTGCGGTGTCATCACAAACGGACGTTGCTTCACGTGACGCTCCGGAGGAAAGGACGTCCCATTGCTCTTAAAACTCATTTCCCTGCTTCTCGGGGTTTCATTGCGTCTCTCCATGCTTCCCTGGTGGGAGGGACTAAACGCAGGGAAACAACGCAAGTGAGGGACGCAAGGATTCCATTTAATCAACCTGAAATGCAGCCATTGCCTTGAAAGCCCCTCCCTCACTGACAGTCATCCTCATCTACCGGCCTCCTAAACCTCATCCCTCCTTCCTCTCCGATTTCACTGAATCCTCACACTTGCCTCATCCCTCTCTCAACGTCTGTTACTACTTGGTGACCTCAACATTCACATCGACTCACCCACCTGCAACCTGGCATCCAAATTCACAACCCTACTGGACAATCTGTGAGAATCTGACATACAAGCATCTCCACCAATCTCCACCTCTACCACTTCTCCCCCCATCCCCCTTGACCTCCAGACTTCTACCCCCCAGTGCCACCTCTCCCAGTTCAACCTGGTTACCCACGTGAAATACTCCATCTGATCGGTTCCTCAAATCCCACAACCTGCTCCCTTGACCCTCTACCCACTCCTCTCCTGAAGTCCTGCCTCCCCGTCCTCTGCCCCTATCTTGCTAACCTTTTCAACTCCTCGCTGTCCCATGGAATCGTCCCCTCTGCCTTCAAAACTGCTGCCGTTACTCCTTTTTTTTTCTTGATCCCTCCTCCCTCACTAATTACCACCCCATTTCCAACCTACCATTTCTCTCAAAAACTCTTGAACGCATTGTAGCCAAACAAATTCACTGCCATCTCCAAACCAACCAGCTTTACGAACCCCTTCAGTCTGGATTTCGTCCTCACCACAGTACAGAAACTGCACTTGTCAAAGTCTTCAATGACCTCCTCACCTCTGCTGACACTGGTTCCCTCAACATTCTCATCCTCCTCGACCTGAGTGCAGCCTTCGATACCGTGAGCCACAACATCCTGCTTACCCGACTCAGGGACATTGGTATTGGTATGTTGGTATACAAGGTATTGCACTCAGATGGCTCCAGTCCTACCTAAGTGAACGATCCCACTTCAGTCACCCAAAGATCAGTACTTGGCCCCCTCCTCTTCATCATTTACATCCTGCCCCTCGGTCAGATACTCCGCCACTTCAACCTGGACTTCCACTGCTATGCTGATGACACTCAGATCTACCTCAGCACCAAATCCCTCCATAACCCACCCCTTACCCACATCGATTCCTGTCTGACAGCTATTAAAACTTGGATGCAACATCACCTCCTCAAACTGAACAGCAATAAAACAGAACTCCTCCTAATCGGCTCCAAATCCACCCTCAGCAAGGTCACTAACATAACACTCACCATTGATGGCACCATTGTTTCCCCCTCCAATCAGGCATGCAACCTTGTCGTAATCTTTGACCCCACCCTCTCCCTCGAACCTCACATCTGCCAAACAGTCAAAACCTCATTTTTCCACCTACGCAATATTGCAAAAATCCTACCCTCTCTCACCCGCCCCGCAGCCGAAAGACTAATCCATGCCTTCATTTCCTCCCGCCTCGACTACTGCAACTCACTTCTTTACGGCATCAGCACTACACCCTTCAACAGACTCCAACAGGTTCAAAATGCAGCTGCACGTCTCCTCACGCATAACAAATCATGGCATCACATCACCCCAGTCCTCAAAGACCTTCACTGGCTTCCTGTCTCCCATCGCATCAACTACAACATTCTGGTCCACACCTACAAAGCACTCCACCATTTGGCCCCCCCTTATCTCACAAACCTTCTCACTCCTTATCAACCCCCACGGTCCCTCAGATCCACCGCAGCCGGACTTCTATCCATTCCCACATCCACACTCTGCAGCTTTGGGGACAGAGCCTTCTCAGTGGCAGCTCCTAGGCTCTGGAATTCCCTCCCACAAGATCTCCGTGACTCTGAATCCCTCAGTCTTTCAGTCCCACCTCAAAACACATCTTTTCAACTCTGTCTACCCATGAGCCCCTCCGTCACCCCTCTCAATCATTACATTACATTACATTATTACACAATCAACTTCCTCTTGACTGCCTTTTTTTTGTTTATTTTATTTTACTACATTTATTTGTTTACTTATCCTTGTTTGTCTACCCTCCCTCATACTTTAAAGCGTCTTTGAGTTGAGAAAAGCGCTATATAAATAAAATGTATTATTATTATTATTATTATTATTACTTGCTAGCCTGTTCCATTCTTCGTTTTCCGAGGCTAGGAGGTATTATTTTTGCCTCGCTTCTTAAGGAGCTCACTCGGAGGTACATGTGCTACCAAGCAAGCCTCCTCGACATTGAGAAACACCCCCTCAGTGCTAAGGAGACGACTTATTACGTGGGAAATTGAAAACACCTGTGTTGGTGGACCAGGGTCTTTAAAAGTAGTTGATGCTATATATTTCAGGATGTTGCCTTTAGTTGTGTTACGTTGTCCTATTTATTGTTTGGTTTATTTTAAAAGGCACATCTTGGAAACAATTACAGGGACAAGTAATTGGTTAAGTGTATCTTTTATACACATATGTGTAGACTGTTTTTGTAACTGTAACGTATCTTCAATATCTTTTTGACACAATGCTATTCAAATGTTATATTTTAATGTGCTTCCAAGCTAATTAAAAATGATGTTGTAAAGCTAATAACTTGTCTATACAGAGTCTATGCATATGGTGTGCATACATGGGTATCAGTGCTAGTGGAAAGTAACAAGAACCTTTTCTGAAGTAATGTACTTGGTAAAGTAAAGATACATTTAAAACTGTAGATATAATTTCACCCAATAATTTCCATTTTATGGTACTTTATACTTCTACTGTAGTACAGTTTGGCTGCAAATATTGTACTTGTTATGCCACTACATTGATTTTAAAACATAAGTGCTATTTAGTCTAATATAATCTATACATACGTTCAGATTAATAATTATATGTAAAGCGCCACCGTAATATATCAAGTAATTACAATTATCTCCACCTTTACCAGCTGAAACGATAAATCAGTGTGCATCAATTAGAATACATTTTAATCCAGTAATTTTATATTGTAGTTTCAGTATATGATGCTGCTTCTGAGAGCTGCTGTTATAACTGTGTATATTCAGACTGTATTACTTATCAAAAGTGAGGCTCATCAAATGTTTATTTCCTACCTTTTTAAATAGAAGTAGCTTCTTTATATAATGAAAAAGGTACTTTATAAGGGGATTCTTTGTTGTTTTAACCACACCATTTTGTCACATGTTCAAGCAGAGAGAGCTTTTTATTAATATTAAAACTTGTGACTTAGCTGCAAAACAGAATTTATAACTGTCGATTTGTGTTGGGACATTAAACATACCCATGAATATATATCTGTTTGTAACTAGTGGATCTGGAAAGGAAGTAAAGTGACTAATTCATTTAAAAGAAATCACAAAAAAAAAATCACACATTTTAGAGGGGCAGTCTTTTGGTTTAATGGCCAAACTTCACAAAAAGCGCAACGGCCAAAAAGAAGAGGAAGAGGAGACTGAGGTAGTGTCCACACAAGCCAGCCTCCCCTCTTTTAATAGACAACTAATGGAGAAAAATGAATGATGAATCCTAATGAAAAATGGGGGACGGGGGAGGAGGGGGTGTGTGTTTCCAACCATCCATGTCATATAATTTTGACTGTGATGAATTAAAGAAAATGATTGCAAAGTAAACTGTGTATTCATTGCAGGAGGTATCATTTATCACCTCCTGACCTGTCAGACTACTTAATCAATTAATGTACGTGCATTAATCCATCTTCAGTCTTTCCATAAAGCTAACACTGGATGTCAAATGAAAGTGGTGATTCATCACAGGCTGACCATTTCAGGAGATAAAGAAAACACTATCTCTGTATAGGCCACAAGCAGAACCTTCTCTAAATAAAAACAACAATTCAAAGGTATGTCTTATATTACATTGACATTTAATGACAGCTCTCAGTCAGGTAAAATGAATGACTCTGAAGGAGAAAATAACATTTACATTAGTAAAGACGATGGTAACATATTAAGTGATTAGAATTTTCTTTCTTCACTCCCCAAAAGTACACATAAAAGAGTTATATAAAAAAGTTCCCGCAATATGGCAACATTTTTAAAGTTGATATACATGACATTTTACTTTAGCAGCAGTGGCGGCGCTAGATATTTTTCTTTTGGGGATGCTGTGGGGTAGCTTGACGTTTCACAGATGGTGCTCAAACCTTTAGGGTTTCCCATTAATGTCCCGGGCGCTACAGTTGAATGATCTGCAACACTCCCCACACGCACATACACAGTACACCCACGACTGTTGAGAGCAAAATGAAGAGATCTATGGATACAGTACATCTCAAAACCCACATGAAACAGAACTGTAAACATATTTACTTTTGGTGCTAAAAATCTTAGCATGTTCTTTGTCCTTTTGAAGGGTGTAGTCCATCATTGCTAGAAAAATACTACAACTCCCCTCGCCTCTTGCATCCAACGCAAGAGCCACGGAAAGGCAACTAGTTTACAGCTATAAATTGAATTATGTGTCCACAATAGCTGCATAGGTGCGGTTTCTCTCCAGTTGTGCTGCATTTACAAGAGTGGAAACCTCTGTACCAGTCTCACTTCTTGCACGCCTCTCCTTCCACAAAGCCACTGACTTAATGTGCTCTTTGCTCGATTTATGCCTTCCCAGTCCCTTATCACGTACAAGAGCATAGCGCCAGTTGTTGTAGCCAGTTGTGGTGAAGGCATCTGACGTACTTGAACCGAAATGTCTACATGCATGCATAGCAGAAGATGGCATCTTTTTTACAGGAATATTCCAGCCAATCTCTGTTTTGAAACCATGAGCTGCAAAATGAGCGCCTTACCCCACTGTACAGGCGAGTTGGGTACTTTTTTAAATATACCTTGGCAGGCTCTGTTTTCCCGAGGTCCTCTGGCACTTGCGGGGCGCCGAGGGGTGGCGGTGTTTGGGGCAACGAAGACGGCTGCGGCTGCTCCGCCTCCGTGGGCAAAGCCGGCGAGTCGGGCGGGAGGACGTTAGTGTCCACGACAGTGGCCGCGGGTAACGTAATGTCCCCATGATCTGAACTGTCATTACCTGCAGTAAGGCAAGGCCATTTTTATTTATAGTAGATGCAGTGTTACTGCTGGCGATAAGGGCTGGTTGTTTTAACCATTTTCTGATGTCCATCATTGACTGCTGTGTTAGCAAGTTGCAGATGACGAACGCGCAGCGGCACAGGTCACGCGCACCAGACATAATAACGTTACTGTTTAAACTGACCAAATAAATACAGCAGACAATGTTATTTAGCTACAATTTATTTGTATTTCAACTATATTCTTCATCTTATTAATATCATTATTATTACTACTATTATTATTATTGTTATTATATGTCATATTTTTCACTTTTCATTTTGCAAATGAGGGTGCACAACGACTCAACTGAGGGTAAAATGCACCCTTATGCACCCCGTAGAACCGGGCCTGAGATATAGCACACGGTTGAGTTGTCAAATCTGCCTGTTTTACACACTTTAACCAACAGAGGGGTTTATGTTAAAATGAAGCCCATGATGAAGCCTCATGAGATGAACCCTTTTGCGAACCAATTGGCTGGAAAGCTTCAGAGCTTCATAAGGCTTCATCTCGCCATCACTAGTTCACATGTGTAGTCTACCCGTGGCATCCTGGCATTGCCGAGTCTTGAATTTTCCCTCATTTCAGGGTGTTGTTTTTTATGTTAGAATATTTTTGATTTTCCCACAGAACGGGAATGCAACATGTGACCAAATCAGCTGATGGAGGAAAAAAAGGCTCGCGGCCCGCCTTCTTGTGTGACGCATGGCTCACGCTACGGTACGCCATTTGTGTCTAGCAGCAAAAAGCGCGGACAGTGGACATAGTCGTATAACAAGAGGTAAGTTAAATTGAGGTTGAACTGTGTCATTAAATTATCACCTGCATTTATTTTGCGGAAGCGATAGGCGGTCTCTGGGGTGTTTTCAAGTACTGTTTCGGCAAACTAGAGGACTGTTTCAGAGGTCGATGTTAGCCTCCTTTTTGGGCCTCTGTGCTGCCGTCGTTTTCCAAGCCATGGAGCGCTGTAGACCCGCCTCTGTCCCGCCGTGATTGGACAACAAAGCTGATGTAGCGATTTAATTGGACGTGCTGCACGCATCTCAAAAATACAGCTGAGAAACAAGCCGCTTGTTAGCAAGTTAGCATCAGGAAGCAAACAGCAGTATTCACAACTTCACCTGTTTTTTGTGCAGTTGCAGGAGCCATATTCAACTTGAAAAGTGTTTTCACACTTTCGCAACTCTGGTGCATTGCGTGTATGTGTGTACCCGGTGCAATTTACAACATGCAGTCTTAAACACGTTCGGCTAACTTAATATCACTTCCATGCTATCATCGATTGCTTGGTAGTGACACATCTGGTAGTTCACTAAGGTGGAGTGAGTAAGTCACAAGTGTGGCTAGAATGTGATGAAAGTATTTAAATTACCACGGAGTTGTACTAGTTGCAGGAAGAATATTCCTTGTTGGTCTGTAAATCCTGTTAACCGACGACACAACCTTATGCAAATCCAATATTACTTCTCGTGCTCTAGAAGGAAAACGTGAGACTGAATTGACCCCAAAAAACCTGCGAACATAAATTCAGCACAATGTGAGACCCTTGGTAGTTTAACTTTAGTAAAGGGGCTTTACAAATAAAATGTACTATTATTATTATTATTACATGATCCAATAGCCCACATGAACATCCATCTAACTGTTTTTACATTTTGTGACAATATACATGTAGATTGTGGAAAATGAGCTGGAAAATAATATTTGTTCCTCAAGATGTCCCCTTTACAAAAACACTGTATTTTAGTGTTGAGAATGTTTCAAATAATTACAAATCAAGCACATTAACACTTAACTGTAAAAAATATGCTGCAACACAAAGTACAAATAAATAAACACTTTTTTTAAGTTGCCGTGCATTGAGCTTTCTTAGCCAATGTATACTTATATTGAAGCTTTGCTAAAACGGAAAACATTGAATGAAAATGGCAACTGTGTACAGCTCTAGAAATATTGATATTCATAATTAAGATGTGCTTTAGTTAGACCTTTACTGGCATACTTATGGAAACTATTGTAGCTCCACTAAATCATGTCTACAAGCATGTAGTAAGGATACATACATAATAATAATAATAATAATAATAATAATAATAATAATAATAATAATATGACTTCAGTGGACATTTTTCCAATAAATAAGTACCAACAGCTCTCATTCTCTTCTCAAAACAATTCTCACCAAGAGACACTAGATGGAGACATTTACTTGTGTAAATGCAGATGGTGTTGTTGAAGGATTCATCACTTTTCAGAAGCTTATGTTAAATTTGAAATTATTTGGGCAAAGACACTTAATCTTTCTCCATAATTCTTTTTGAAAATCCCAAACATATACAGGACTGTCTCAGAAAATTAGAATATTGTGATAAAGTTCTTTATTTTCTGTAATGCAATTAAAAAAACAAAAATGTCATACATTCTGGATTCATTACAAATCAACTGAAATATTGCAAGCCTTTTCTTATTTTAATATTGCTGATTATGGCATACAGCTTAAGAAAACTCAAAAATCCTATCTCAAATAATTAGAATAGTTCCTCAGACCAAGTAAAAAAAAAAGATTTATAACAGCAAAACACAATCAAACATTTGAAAATGTCCATTAATGCACTCAGTACTTGGTTGGGAATCCTTTTGCACGGATTACTGCATCAATGCGGCGTGGCATGGAGGCAATCAGCCTGTGGCATTGCTGAGGTGTTATGGATGCCCAGGATGCTTCAATAGCGGCCTTTAGCTCATTAGCATTGTTGGGTCTGGTGTCTTTCAGCTTCTTCTTCACAATACCCCACATATTCTCTATGGGGTTCAGGTCAGGGGAATTTGCAGGCCAATCGAGGACAGTAATGCCATGGTCAGTACACCAGTTACTGGTGGTTTTGGCACTGTGGGCAGGTGCCAGATCATGCTGGAAAATGAATTCCTCATCTCCATAGAGCTTTTCAGCAGACGGAAGCATGTAGTGCTCTAAAATCTCTTGGTACACAGCTGCATTTACTCTGGGCTTGATGAAACACAGTGGACCAACACCAGCAGCTGACATGGCTCCCCAAACCATCGCTGACTGTGGGAACTTCACACTGGATTTCAAGCAACTTGGATTTTGCTCCTCTCCAGCCTTTCTCCAGACTCTGGCGCCTTGACTTCCAAATGAAATACAAAACTTGCTTTCGTCTGAAAAGAGGACTTTGGACCACTGTGCAACTGTCCAGTGCTTCTTTTCCTTAGCCCAAGTCAGACGCCTCTTCCGTTGTCTTGAGTTCAGAAGTGGCTTGACCATGGGAATACGGCTATTGTAGCCCATTTCCCGGACACGTCTGTGAACAGTGACTTTTGATACCTGGACTCCAGCTTCAGTCCACTGTCTTTGAAGCTCCCCCAAATTCTGGAAGCGACTCTTCTTCACAATGCTGTTAAGGCTGCGGTCATCTCTCTTGGTTGTACAGCGTTTCCTGCCACATTTCCCCCTTCCAACAGACTTTTTGTGGATGTGCTTTGAAACTGCACTCTGTGAACAGCTTGCTCTTTGAGAAATTTCTTTTTGTGTCTTACCCTCCTGATGGAGGGTGTCAATGACGGTCCTCTGGACAGCAGTCAGATCAGCAGTCTTCCCCATACTTGTGATTTAGTTTACTGAACCAAGCTGAGTGTTTTTCAAGGCTCAGGAAACCCTTGCAGGTGTTTCGAGTTAATTAGACGATTCAAGTGATTCGTTGAACACCCTACTAGTATACTTTTTCATGATATTCTAATATTTAGAGATAGGATTTTTGAGTTTTCTTAAGCTGTATGCCATAATCAGCAATATTAAAATAATAAAAGGCTTGCAATATTTCAGTTGATTTGTAATGAATCCAGAATGTATGACATTTTTGTTTTTTTAATTGCATTACAGAAAATAAAGAACTTTATCACAATATTCTAATTTTCTGAGACAGTCCTGTATATATTTTTTTTCTTTCTTTCCAGGAGTTTGATCCAGTGTTGGTGGTAACGATCAACTTCACTGTTATAGAATTATAGCAGTGTAAGATATGGATGAAACAGTAACATCAGAAAAAGAGGCTGTTGAGGACAAAGTGCCTGACACCGTCAGTTGTAAGGTGGTGCAGGATGATGTTGACATGGAGGGAAATAAAGAAGACCCTCCCGAAAGTACTGCCAAGCCTGATGAAGCAGAAGATGAACTCACTAAAGGTCTTCTGCCAGACTCCGTGCCTGAAGATCGGGATACTATCTGCACAAATTGTGGGTTCTCAGCTAAATGTCCAAGATCACTGAAGATTCACTTTGCAAGAAAGCATGGAAAGAACTCGAGGAATAACAAAAGAACAGCTAAGCTAGCTGAAAAAAGTGAACAAATCTCTGACCTGAGTCCATCTGAAATCCATCAGGAAGTAGACATGGAGACAGAAAGTGCTGCTGAAGTTCAACAGAACAATAAGTCTGATAGTGATGAGCTGGGATCAGGGTCCAATGAGATGAAGACAAAGCGTTTAACTAAAAAGCAAACTGAACTAGACAAAGAGCAGGCAGATCAAGAAGAGGCCATCCCTATGCAGGAGAGAAGAGTGAGCAAGCGGACCCCAAAACCTAAGATGATATATTCTTGCAACTACTGTGGACAAGAGTTCAGGGACAAGTTCCCTTTGGATGTGCATATCCAGAGTTACCACACCAAAGACACCCAATTCACATGTGAGTATTTATTTTACTCAATATTATTTTGGTATTAGATATTTGTTTAATTTGTAATGCTGAGTTTTCATTCTCAATATTTCTGCAAAAATAAGTTCAAAGTTAGATTGGAATACACGTTTTTTACTGAATTGTTTAGATTATTGGTTAAAAAGCTCATCTAAAATCTCTTTCAGTTGAGGCTGGTGAGAACATGGATGCAGAAAAGGACGCTGAGGATTCTGGCAGCACTCTGAAAGCTACTCCCACAAGAGTGGCAGCTAAACGTCCGCTCAGCAGGTTCCAGCTTAAGTGTACCAAATGTGATTTTAGGGTTAGCAACCCTTCATTGCTGGAGAGCCATACCCGAATCAAACACATGAACCAGCAGTGGTACCGTTGCAAATTGTGCAACTTCTTTTCTGCCACATCTGAGTGGATGGACGCTCACCTGTCCTCCGATAGTCACATGCAGCAGCAGAAAGAGGAGAAAGGCATGGAGCATTCGGCATTTGAGGTGTACGTTGAGAGTGTAACTAGAGACAGTATTGGAGAAAGTGGTAAAGTGGATGATATGGCTCAGGTGGCCACTGGAGAAGACGTAGACTCTGCAACAGAAGGACACCAGGAAACTGAAGAGGCAGTGGAGACTGCCAAAGCTGATTCGGTCGAGGAAGAAGATTTTGAGCTTCAATCTCCCAAAAGAAAAAGAGGAAGACCAAAGCAAGTGTCCACAACCACTTGTGGATACTGTGGCCTGGTAGTGTCCAATGCTACTAACCTCAGTGTCCATGTCCGCCGCAAACACAGCAAGGAGTATGGCTACAGCTGCACCCTGTGCAACTACAGCTGCGTGACCAAAGGAGACATGGATCGTCACTGCATCACAAAGAAACATGTCAGACGTGCACAAGATTGCTCAAATAAGAACCAAGTGGACAACCACAGAAGTCCGTCCCCGCAGGAATCCACAAGTCAATGCCAGGAACCAGATGCAGCCCCACAGACCCCTGATAAGGAGTCAGAATCTGACAACACAGCATCCAACGAGCAGAGCGGGGAAGAGCAAACTCAGTCAGACACAAGCCAGAACAAAAGGAAATATGACTCTCTGAATGCTTGCGTGTATTGTGATTTTGTAGCTCAATCAGTCCCTTCACTGCATCTTCACGTCAAGAGAAAGCACACCAAAGATTTCGAGTATGTATGTCTAGCATGTAGCTACTATGCCGTAACAAGCAGGGAAATGTCTCGCCATGCCAGCACAGAAAAGCACAAACAGAAAAGCCGGAAATATCTGGCACCAACAGGAAGCGAGGGACAAAGAGATGCAGCGCTCCCTTTGAAGCAAAAAGAGGACATTGATCTTGAGGGGGCAAACTCCAACACTGAATGTGAGCCCTATAGCCCCAAAGAAGAGTCGGACTCTTGTGCTGGTGACAGCCAAGTTGTGGAAAGTCAGAATCCAGCCGAACTCTTCGTCACCACAGAGCATGTTGATGCTGTAGCTGGTGCGGACAAGGAGCAAGCAGAGCCTGATACATCTTCTAGTTCCAGTGAACCACATCTAACCAATGTGACAATGGAGCCTACAGAGCTATCTGAATCCAAGCAGGCTGTAACAGATATTCAGCCTTCAGTGGATCAGCCTGAGAGCCAGGAGGAAGTGGAGGAACAGGCGGACGAAGAGCAAGAGATGATTATAGATGCAAAAAGTGGCAAATCTCCTCCAGATACACAAATGTCCAAAGCCCTTCCCTTCGATGCCTGCATTGTATCCTGGAAGAACCTTGCTGAGCAGGAGCTGCAGGAAGGTTTGACTCTAGAGGGCGAGGCTGCTGTCATATGTCTGACTGGGGGGTCCCTGGTGACTGGCTGCCTGCCCTCTCACTCTGCATACGTCAAGAAGATCACACGCAAAGAATTTAAGGTGAGAAAGGAAGCTAAGGGAAGCGGCTCGCGCATACGCTGCGACGACTGCGGCTTCATGGCCGACGGCATCAGCGGCCTCAACGTCCACATCTCAATGAAGCACCCGACCAAGGACAAACACTTCCACTGCTTGGTGTGTGGCAAGTCTTTCTACACCGAGAGCAACCTGCACCAGCACCTGACCAGCGCCGCCCACCTCCGCAACGAGCAGAACAGCGTGGAGGAACTGCCCGAAGGCGGCGCAAGCTTCAAGTGCGTGAAGTGCACGGACCGCTTCGAGTCTGAACAGGAACTGTTTGTTCACATCAAGGAGAAACACGAGGAGCTTCTGAGGGAGGTCAACAAGTACGTGGTGGAGGACACGGAGCAGATCAACCGCGAGCGCGAAGAGAACCAGGGCAGCATGTGCAAATACTGCGGCAAGGTGTGCAAGAGCAGCAACTCCATGGCCTTCCTGGCACACATCCGCACACACACTGGTATGTACCCCACACTCATACACAATGCTAATTTTCAACTTTAAAGGTGACCTATCATGCAAAATGCATTTTTATACGTCTTTTATACATGAATATGTGTCCCCGGTGTTCCAGGGAACTCACCAAGTGTCAGAAAACACAACCCTCTCTATTTTCCTCCATACCCAAATCTCTTAAAAAGGGGCTGCAACGGATCTGATACAGACTGATCCAGATTTGAACACTTCTATGACGTCACAGAAGTGGCGCTACGGCTATTGGGCCAACTCCACCAATCAGGAGGAGACAGCCACGGACATTGCCGTTCGAAAGCGCTGGAGTACATATGCCAGGCCTGTAGATGGTGCTGTTTTCCCAGAATCAGCCCATGCAAAGACAAAAATTGAGTGAAATGAGGAATGGCTAAAATGCATGATCTGTTTGGTATTTTGAAAAATAAAAAGTATAAATATGTCTTATATATGTATGGTCCTACACTATATTATTCAAATACAGCATGATAGGTCCACTTTAAAGAAGCTGCATTCATTATTTAACCTCTGACTGATATTAGGCCTTTTGTAATGCATTTTGAGCACTTGAACACATCCAGTGTCCAAAAAAAAAACATGAATGTGTAACTGCTCAGCTATTAGGCTTTTGTTTTTAGCTCCAACCGTATTAAGTGGGTAGACACAGCCTCTTCTTTGGCAGCTTATGCTAATGTTAAGGCTACTATCTACTGCAGCCAGGTAATAGCCGTTTCAGTTGAGGTGAAGGTAAAGACTGATTGAGCTTCAGACCAGCAGGAGAGACGCTAATGGACCCCAGATTGGGATTCCAAGAGCAACGCTTGGTCAGAGACATGTGCGACTCATAATTGATGTGTCCATTACCAAGACTCAGTTGTAATTATAGTCAATAAGTCTCTGTAAATGTGTTAAAGCTTAGGCTAAAAGCATTGGAGGTCCAAAGAGAGGTGGGCTAATAATTTAAAATAATCAATGCAGACGTATTCAAAGCCTTTAATTTCCCTTGTGTCTGTACGTCCATGTTTGTCTATATACAAGTAAGCGCTTGCATACCCAGTGAACGTGTGTATATGTCAGCCTTCAGGGCAAACTGATTATCCTCAATCCATTAAGATTTATCTTGTCATTTATAATGCAAAGCAGGACTGCGTCGGTCAGAGCTTCGGCTGGGAAATGTCCGGCAGGTTAAGAACACAGGGCGCTCCATTACTTCTCCCTGACCATGTGTATTAATTGCTTTTAAAAAATCAACTTAATGCAGGAACGAGATGTGAGGGCGCCATCAATAAATGCCCTTCTCTGCCTCCTATGGTTCACTCGACCCCCCCCCCCCCCTTCAGCCCAAACTTTAATGGGACTTTAGTTGTAGTCCATACTCTGTGCTTACCACGTGTGTAAATTATGTGTGTGTGAAGTGTCTGATGTATGGGAAATAAACAGGATTGTTTCCACTTTCAGCCTTGGTGACAGTGGACGGTTTGTGAAGCTGTTCTAGCTTTTGTTAGAGAACCCACTGATAATATTTCCATGCAGAATACTGGGGGAACATTCAAATACTGTGCTGATTACTAGGACTTCCTCATCTGGAAATTGCAACCACAATATCTTTTGCCATTTAATAAAAAAAAAAAACATTATTCATATTAGCATTTAAAATGATACTTGATGGTCATGGTGTGTTTGTTGTTGTTCTTTTTTTTATTAAAAGGTCTTTTCCAAGCAAGAAGATTTAATGAAGTCTTTAGATTGGTTGTTGATCGGGATTTCTTTGCAGCGCCACAATATTTAACTTATATGTTCACGTATTTTGCATTTACCAAATATTGCATATACTTTGGATTAGGGCTGTACGATATTGAAAAAAACTGTCATTGCGATATTTTTTTCCCCTGCGATATATATTGCGTTTTTTTTAAACTATATTTAACCGGATGAAGGATTTGAGTCACGGACGTCTGGATCTTAACTGGTTGACTCATCATACCTTAAGTCATGATCTAACATGTCATGATAATGCATGTTGCTTACCCTCAAATAAGGGGTTTCATCTGTGAATGAAGAAGAGAAGAACCTTTTTGTATCCAAAATAGTTCCAGATGGCAGATGTTGCTTTTCTTTTTGGAAGTAAATCTTCATTCTCGCCGGTATTGTCCTCCTGTGCCTCGCTCATTTTTTACCGGTGTCTTGATGGTCTGCAAACTAGCGGGGCGGGGCCTGCTGTGATCTGATCAAGAATGATTGTGATTGTTGGTTTGCTGTGCATGCAGAGCCTGCATGTCACTCACTCAAGTACCCCTGACATGAGAGCCGCGCACGTTTTCCTTTTGTGGCAAGCAGCAAAATAATTGTAACATGACGTGTTTGAGTTAATGTACCTACTTAATATCGTACGTTCTAAAAAAAAAAAAAAATTAGAATTTTTTTTTAATAAAATCGCACCTCCCTGCGATGTGATATGCGCATGCGCATATCGCGGTTATCGCCATGACACGATATATCGTTCAGCCCTACTTTGGATATCATACCAGCAGTTTTGTTGTACAACCCTTCTCTTTTTACTCTATTATGTCATTATATTCCCTTACATGCCATAGGCTAAACATTTTAATGTATTTATCCCTTATTAAACAGGAAGGTTCCATTAAAATACAAGTTCCAGGAAGCCCTTGTGTGCTACAAAAATGTGCTGTAGTCAAATCTTCTGATATGCTGTTGCTTTAGGGATAACTAATGCATCTGAGGCACAAGAATGATTAAATGTTCAGCAAACACTCAAACATTCTTTGTCCTTTCATGTAGTATGTATGCCAGTCACCTTGTGTGGCCAAAGTCAGAGTGCTTACAGCTAAAACCCGACTGCTTAAAGATGTAAGAATTGGAGGTTAAATTCCTGATGATTAATGTCCAGCCACCACTTTCTTCTTATTAAGGAATAGTCTATATGTATCCATAATTCTACCCTGTGTCATAATTCTTGAGTTTTGAGGTCACTTACTTAGTGTTACTTAAGGAAATGAAAAGCTGTGATACTGAGGTCCCAACAGATGGCTTCAAGTCAAGGGCAAATTCCCAGGCTTCAAGAGAGGAATACTTTGTTTTTTGTAGGTTTACCATTTGTTTTTTACACAACTAAATTATGTTCTTGTTTATGAGATTAATTTCATTTATGCTGTTCTTATTTGTGGAAAGCACATATTTCTCTTCATTTTGACGACATATGCCAGTTGTTGTCATTGCTAAGTTCCCTCATTACCGTGAATTATTCACCTTTTATGTGGTGGTCATTTATTCTGGGACTTTGTTTGTGGGGCTTTGGAGCTGCGCGGTGGGGGTCTGCCAGTTTCTGGGCTGGGAGCATGTCCAGATCCCTTTTAATTAAGACCTAGTTTTTATTCACTTGATTAATCAGTGAAATCAGGAGACGGTAGTGGGAGGCTGCACACAGATTTGTCAATTTGTCCCTTAAAGGAAATGTGTACACATGCATGCATTTTGCCAATGAGGCTACAGCTGGGATTTGCATTTTGAGGTAAATTGGTGACTTTTTCACTGGAGTGAGCTGTCTGACCTCAGACTGAGCCCGAAAGTAATGGACACACACCCCATGCATGTGATGTGTGTTTGTACAACTAGCTAACATTTATAATGGTAAGCACATAAAGCACAAGGGCTTTGATAGAGAAGTTTCTAACTTCTTTATATCCTTAGTTAGTTAATGTTTCCCCCAAGGATTTGATATTCTATCAAGTATTGAAGCATTTAAAAGCACATTTAGAGCCTCATGGGGCATTACAATCTGCACTGAAAGCATTGTCTGCCCCCAGAGACACTGGTGAGTGTGGCGCTTGTATCAAATAAGTGCATGCCACTTGTCACCTACATATTATATATTTTATGCCATGTTTTGTCAAGACCAAGTCCATTTGGCAGCCAGATCCAAACCTTAAAGGGGTAGTCCAAAATTGGCCAAAAATAATAGACAGATTTAAAGATAAAGGATCAGTCACCATTCTCATTCCCATCCCTAAACATCAAACCAATCAGCGCGTAACATTTGACCTCAAAGAGGGCCTATTATGCTTTTTGAGGTTTTCCCCCCGTTCCGCAACATAGTGACAACAGCCCTCACATTTCTATTTGCTAGTGCTCCAACACATTGTACATGATATACTATAGGGCGGGACATCTCTAAGCGACCAATCAGATCAGAGCAGACTGGGCTCAGGTTTCAGACAGCGGGTGAGAGAGGTGAGCTGCAGCACAGGCAGTATTAGACAAATAAAGACCTTTTTAAACATTAAAGGTGGGTTAGGTAATTTGGGGGAAACCAGCTCGAGTGCGCTAGAATTTGAAAATACATAGCCGGAACAAATCTGCCACTTCCTTACAGAGCCCCTCCTCCAACACACATACGAACGCGCACATGACCAATGAGGACACGAGATAAGTCTATGTACAGATGGAAGGCTGACAGGCAGGTAGGCCTTCCAGTTATTTTAGCCGGGCCGGCTAAAAAATTTTTTCGGCTAAAGATTGGTCGTGCTTTTTAAAGCGCCACGGCTTCCAAAGATGAATTTTTTTTATGGATCTTTTGTCAAAGCACTTAAGATATTCATTGCTATCTGGATGTTAAGAGCATTCCATGGAATATAACAAGAAGTGTATCTCGATGCCGGTTTCTCAAACTTACCTACCCCACCTTTAAAGCATGTAAACATGTCACAGTAGACACACACAATACATTTATGAACCTTAAAATGAACATAAAAATAAATAAACTTGTATTGTGTGAAGGGCAAAAGTAGACTGGGATAATACTGAGGTATTTACAGCTATTGATGTAATGGCTGCTTTTCCATGCCAACACCTCCTGCAGCAGTGGTCACCCAGCAGGCAGCGGAGAGACTAGAGAAACGCAGAGTCTCCCCAGGCTGCACAAGTCTTTGGAAAGGTTTGCACAGGACAACAAGAGGGCTCTGGATTTGTCTCTCGTGAGAACTGTTGGGGAACAGGGGCAGAAGCTGGCCAAACTTCATGAGGATAACAATTCTCACCAAAAGGGCTCTCCATTCATACCTCTCTAGTGCTTTCTGTGTGATCCGTGCGAAAACCAACACTCCACAAAAAAATGGGGAACTTATATATCTAAAATGATCATGTATTATTCCTTTCCTCCGAACCTGGTGATTAAAGCAAAGGCTATGATAGGATTGTTTGGCATGTGCAAGGCTTAAGACGTGTGTGTGTGTGTGTGTGTGTGTGTGTGTGTGTGTGTGTGTGTGTGTGTGTGTGTGTGTGTGTGTGTGTGTGTGTGTGTGTGTGTGTGTGTGTGTGTGTGTGTGTGTGTGTGTGTGTGTGTGTGTGTGTGTGTGTGTGTGTGTGTGTGTGTGTGTGTGTGTGTGTGTGTGTGTGTGTGTGTGTGTGTGTGTGTGTGTGTGTGTGTGTGTGTGTGTGTGTGTGTGTGTGTGTGTGTGTAGCATTACATGAGGTTCTCCTCTCAGGAAATGAATTAGTCATTCCCTGTCTCATCTGGGATGTGAGGGAGCCACATCGCCCCTATGTGGATGGCAATATTAATTTAACATGACACTGCATTGATGGTCAATTTCAGTTTCACGGAGGCTGTTTAAGTGGAGTGGTGGAGTATTAATGTGATAAGATGTGGGAACTGAGGGACGTTACAGCTCTCTCCTTTCTGCCATGTCTCATACTCAGCCAGCCATCTGGACAAATCAGCTCCCCACACGCCTCGCTCTCACCTCAACTTTAGGGTGTGTGTGAGTGAGAATGATCGTCTCTCCTTCTGTTTGTCCACGGGTGGTTGTGTCTTGTGAAATTGAATGTGTGTGTCTGTATGCACATGCTTAGGTGTGAGGTGGGGCTCTGCATCTAGATGTAGGTATGTGTAGGTGGGATGGTGGGTGCCGTGTGATGTGTTTTTGTTTTTTAAGCAGGTGTTGATGATTGTGTGTTTTTTTTTTTAAATGCGTGTGAAAGTGTCTGCACATTTAGGTGTGAAATGTGTCTGTATAGGGATCGTATTTGTTTATATGCCTTTTATTTGTTCTTGTTTGTGTGCCTCTATGAATGTACGTGTGTGTAGTATTCTATGGGGACAGGCTGGCTTTGCTGCTGCCCATGAGTGGACCCCACCACCACCCCCCCGCCCCCTGTGTTTATGGGTCTTGTTAGCACAGGCTTGCCTTTCAATCTTCGTTACCGCCTTCAAATTTGATGTGTCATTCTTCCAGCTCATAGCAAGTGAACCGTGTATGAACGAATTAGTAATCTACACAAAGTGCTTAATCAAATCAGCGGCTGCCCCTGGAATAAATATTGCACAACGTCTTGGGATATTCACTCCGAGAGGGTGAGGGGTTTGCTCAAAGATGCATATGTGGATTAACCACGCTGCCTCTAAAATTGGATTGTCGCACTCTGAGACTCTGGCCCAGCCAACCAAAATAGAAATCAATTTGTAATGTTTAAGTTACATTTTTGTGATGAAGTGAAGGCAATAGCAAGTCATTTGGCTGAAGTTAGAGTTAGTGCTGCTCGATTGTGGCAAAAATCATAATCTCGATTATTTGGGTCAATAATTGATATCACGATTATTAAAAACGATTATCCATTTACTTTGAAAACATCAATTTATTGAAAAAGAAAAAAGTGTAGTATGTTTTTAACAGTTGATTACCCTGAACTTTTAAATACCCTGAAGCGATTAAAATACGATTAATTGATTAGCCCTAGTTAGAGGTTTGTATTACTCTTTAAACCATATGATATGAGATTTTGACCAACACAAACAACCTTTTAAAAAAAAATTGATTCCGTTTAAGAAGTTCTCCTTTTCTAATCTGAGCCGGTAGCTGTTTGTGCACCAGCCCTCGCAGCTCTGCCGTTAAATGACTGATGGCAGGCGGAGGCTCTGCCACTCTCTCAAACGCTACCCCGCCCCCTAGACTTATTAATGACAATAATTAGGGAGAAACCTCCCTGAGAAGCCCGCCAGAGTGATTAGCGCTTTAATGATGGAATGGGAGGTAGTGAGCGCACCCAGAATTGATTTACGTATTCGCCCTGACCTTTGGAATCCAATTTACGCATCCACAGGCAAAGGAAGAGTAGGTAAGAGATGAAGGAGAGTGACAAGGATAGATAGAGAGTGAAACGCCTGGCACTCGAAGTGTGACTGTAGTAAGGGCATCTGTTTTTATAATTCTGAAGTCACTCTGTGGCTCTGCAGTATGTTGAAGTCTCAGCATAGAACTAATAACAGTCCTCTATGCCTGGCATTGAGAAATGAACTGTAATGTCAAATCTGATTTCTGCCCAGCGGGTTTATAGTCATGTTTTATTAAAACTGCCACCTCTTTCTTTCAAACATAATATTATCATTGGATATGAACTCACCTCGTTTTACTTTGTTTCGCAGGATCCAAGCCCTTCATGTGCAAGATCTGCAACTTTGCTACCGCTCAGCTGGGAGACGCCAGGAACCACGTGAAGAGGCACCTCGGCATGAGAGAGTACAAATGTGACATCTGTGGGTGAGTCACAAGGTCTTATAAACATGATTGAATGTTGCAACTTAATTTAGGTTAATCATGAGATCTGAACACAGAACTGGAGGTGTAGAACTTTTCCAAGCCCTTTTAATGTTTGGTGTAACTCTAGTCAAGTTTGTAAGTGTGTGACAGGCCAGAAACATCATTTATTCAGCTTGATCAGGTAAGTTCAGAACCTTTAGATGATTCCAAGACCCACTGCCTGCACAATCATCATATTTATCTTGACATTTTATTGTAGTTTCCAGAACAGCTGCCATAGCTTTGTGTTGAGAGTTGGAATTGAGAAGCATTCACCTGCGACAGCCAGCGTTGGCTGCGTTCCTCTCTTAAGGTATGGGAAGGTTACATGCTGCTGTCTAAGGGAGCGATCTGCTCATTTCCTATCCTACCACCCACTTTAAATTGCATTCGTCTCAAGCTAATTCATAATTCAATCCAATTTAACCCTGAATGACCACAATAAGAGAACTGATCTTAATGCAAATTCCTTGTCAACATACTGAGATTTCATCAAATTAGAGAACTGCCTAGAAGAGCTGCTAAACCAAATCATATAATTTGTGAGTCTTTAGATAATCGTGGTGCTTTTGCACATTTAATATTCACGTTGAAATTCTAAATACATAGGCTATTATTTATTTAGGAAAAGATCAAAAGCTGGCCACACTCCAAAGAGCAACCCAAACATTTCAGTTGCACTTAAATGTGTACAAAGTGTAAATGCTCCCAAGCCTTTCTTGACAATGTATCTTTCCTCCTGAATTAAAGGTTTACCTTCCTTAATGTATAAGCTGTTCAAATACTCAGAATTGGAAGAGTATGTCTGTAACCACGAGCCTATGAATACCCAGCAGTGCAGGAGCGCAGTTCTATCCCACTACCTCGCACCCCCTACATGTAGACCATATGTTGTGTTCAGCTCCTTTCATTCCCGCGGTAGACCTCCTCACTGCCTTGCCATGTTCAAATGGACGTGTTAAGCTGTTTAACATGCAGTCAGGGAATAGAGTAAATTGTGGGATTTCCAACTTCGTGCCATCGAGCTTCTGCGGCTACACTCTCGCTAAGATGAAGACATATGTGGCGTTATTAGTTTCTCCCTCTGTGTAATTCCATGTAAACCGTTCCATTTAGTTCAGTCGCGGGCCGATCTTGTTCTTCTGAAGCCGAGCGGAGCGCGCATGTTTATTTGCTCCCGCTGATGTTCGCAAACATATTACAGCAGGAGCAAACAAGCTTTGGTTTAAACACAGCTTCTCCTTTAATGAGAGGAAAGGCTCATGTTTCACAAGCCCCTCAAGCTGAAAACCCCCTCTTTTCTCCCAAGTGCCGCAAATTTGTTAGGGCTTTGACCAAGTGTCTAGCTTCACACACACACACACACACACACACACACACACACACACACACACACACACACACACACACACACACACACACACACACACACACACACACACACACACACACACACACACACACACACACACACACACACACACACACACACACACACACACACACACACACACACACACACACACACACACACACACACACACACACACAGAACAGTTCCCCAATATGCCTTTAAATGGGACCACTAAATACAGCCCCGGGTTTCACAAATCATGTGGATGGAGGAGCCGTGCGCTGCCAGTGCCAGCCACTGGTGACAAATGGTCCCTGTGTGTGCTTTCAGTACTGACTGATCACCAGGCCATCCCTCCTCTTGACTAAAGAGCAGCAAACACAAAGAAAAACCCCCAGAAACACCCTCATTAAGGCCATTGCATACACAGCCTGCTCCCCTTCCCAAACTTCTCACGTTTGATGTCCTTAACCTGAATCCAAAGTTGCTAATAGATGGCCACATATCGGGTATTATGTTTAAAGTGAGATTATGGCGCAATTAGGTTCTCCATTCTCCTGCGGGTACTAATGACAAAACAACCTTTCAACAAAGTTTTTCCCAATATTTGTTTTATGATCACCATTACTCATTTCAATTAACACAACCCTTTTATGCTGCTTTTTTACAATATAACTCGAGTTTCACAATTTCTTTTCACCTGGGCCTCCATAGGGCTTAGAGTTTTGCTTATTTAGTTTATTGCCATTTTGTTTGGAGCACATCGTTTGTGTTTTGTCTTTCTTTCCGTTAAAAATAATCTCCCTCCGCTGACATCGATTGTTTTCCTTGTTAAAGTCTCATGCTGGAAGATTATCTCGGCTCTGACACTGTGATCGAGCGGATGTGCTGCACCTGGCTGTCCACCTCACTTTAGCCTCTGCACACTGCCGACGATCTCGTATCAGGAGCTTGGGGGGGAGAACTTGTTGATAGTTAAAGATCATATTGTTGTGGCATTTAATTAAGAAATGCAAATGCGAGGCCAGGACAGATTGGAACTCTTTGACCACGCTGCCAATCACACCTGAGCGAGCCGGTCAGTGGCTCGCTCATTATCGCTAACACTTTATAGGCTTTCTGTCTCGGCCTCTACACATCCGTGTCTGCGCTTCTACACATCTGTTTGCCCGTATGTGTCTTTATCCGGACCTCTTAATTTGCCTATAAAGAACTCTTAAGGTGCAAAAACAGCAGAAAAACTAAAATTGGCCGTTAGCTCACCAGATAAGATTTCTCATATTTAATTGGTTAAAAGAAGTTCTCCAGCATGTGAGACGGCAGAGACTTGCATTTCCTCACGCCGTGTTTTGTCCACAGTGGGGCTCGGCCACTTAATGAGCCTCCTCCGCCTCTCCTCCATCATCTAAAGGAAAGGCCCTGGATTCAGCATTTCCACCCCACCGCTCTCTCGTCCTCCCCAAAGATGCAATGGACGTCCAGTGCTGTTGTAGGTGTTAAATTATGCATAAGCAGTCTAAATGCTTTGAGGCATTGGTTTAATATCTCAGCCCGGGCCTTAGAAGTATTAACACTACCACAGACATGGATTGTCCTCTTGTGGAATGCCCTTTTATGATTACGGGTCATAAACTGCTGCCCGTTTCCCAGTGTCACTTCAGGAATCTGAGAAAAACTTAACAAACCTTTTGTTTTCTCATAACACTGAAAAAAAAGTTTGCTAAAGTTTGTCGTCTCCGTGGAGGAGGCTGCATTGTGTTCTTCCCCCCCCATCCCTCCCTCCCTCTCGGTCTCAGTTTTCTTGACTTAGTGTTGGAGGGAGTATATATAGTCATGATTTCATGTTGTGTGTGTGATTTGACTGTTAACAGGATGGGGCTGGTTCATGTCAGGGTTTTTATGTCCCCCCTGTCTTGTGAGATTGTCTGGTCTGTTCCCGGAATAGCCCATCAGTTCCGCCCTGCGTGGCTCATCCGCTGTAATGTGCCTTAATGCCCGGGCCTGTATGAGTAGTGTGAGGCCTGGCAGTGACAGTGGAGGAGCATCTTAGCTCGCTGCTTATCCAGAGAAAGCCTTCACTTAACTCAGCCCCTCTATTGTCTATCCACACCCCTCTCCTTCTCCCCTGACGTGATTCTCTATAATCCTCAAGCAGATTCTGGTTAGAACTCCCTGAGAACTATTTTTATATTTCTTTTTTTCCCCTCCCTTCCTCCCATTTAAACATTAATGGTTGTTGCAGATGAAGAGAAGGATCCCTATGAGGATGATTATAATGTCACTCCACTGATCTCCCGCCGCCCCGAAATAATTGTACATCATCGCTTCATAACGTGTCAGAGGGACACGTTGGTGGCGTGCAATTAAAACCGCAGAATATAATACACCAAATTACTGCCTGTCAGGCCTATGAACAACACACTCGGTATTTGAGTTACACTTAATCATCACGTACATTAGCGATTTCGCTAAGATCCCTCCACACCACCCCCTCCGCCCATACAGCAAAGGGCGTGAAGCACACTGCTCCTTACAGGCTGAGGGATTGTGTCTACGATACAACAGCTCTAGGGTAGCTTCATATTAATGTTAGACTTAGACCTTTTAAAAGCTCATCATTTCCTAAATGATTTAGCTGTGTGTGACCAAGTGCAAGCATCATGTCTTGTCAGGAACTGGAAGCTGGAATTATAAATTCATTAACATGCAACAGATTTAAACACAGAATGTTTTCCTCACGATTCAGAAAGCCTTGTGTGTTTGCATATTTTACTAATACGTATCAACATGCAGAATGTCTGTATATATGAAGTTACAGGCATATTAAGTGAGAACATCTGGTATAACCACCTCAAGTAAAACTACTAGAATCTTAACCCTTACCCTCATAATGTTTTCGTCCAGCCATTGGCAATTTAACCTTGCAAACCACATACTTATCTATTGTATGTATTCCATCTACATGATTATGCATGGACCTTTTTAGTGTTTGTGCTCCATCTAATTCATTTGTTCTCTTCAGACACAGGATCCTGTATTCAGTCCCATCAGGAAGACATATTCCTGTTTACCTTTTTAAGAGACACTTTAAGACACACTTGTTGTGTCCGGAACACGGTCCTTGTCAGTCAGTGAAGTCCCCTTCACCAAAATAAACACATTTCGCACTGATGCATTTAACAAAATTTAGTGGGCCATTATCGGAAATGAAATAAGTAACGCTAAAGGTCATTTGGAAAATAATGCAGAAAGGCTGGTCTGGAAAGGTTAAGTATGTGACGGAGCTGTTCTGATGATAACGAGGGCTGCGTACGGCTTGGAGAGCTCGGCGTTCTGGTTTGACTCGGCACTCTGCGATCGCTCTTTATGACCGCGACAGCTTTACAGCCCGTTACCCCCCATAACACGATAAAGCGCAGCATAATGGATTGGATGTGTTTAGTAGCCTTGGGCTGATGTTTGTAAAATTAATGTTTTTTGCAATAGAAACACACTCATGCACGGGCACACATGCACACACTGGGAAAAAAAGCAAGAGAGGGGAAATGGAGAGGAGAGAGAGAAATCAACTCCGGACAGCATCGATGTATCAATATAAATCTGCCAGAGTACAGTTTTATACATTTATACTTGTTTTGGAGCTGACTGGATTGTCAGACTTTAGTGTCTTGTCCTCGCAGATATCTCTCAGTTGAAGAGAGGACAACAAACACATGGCTTCATTAGTTTGGTATGGATTACAAGCCCAATATTCAGCAGAAAGGCGATGAATGCTATTAGATTTGTGTTTCAAATTACACAGTGCAAGTACTTGAGGGAGATGAAGTCGGTTTTCTCGGTAAGTCTCATATTGGATGCTTTGAAGGAGTTTGAAAAGGACCCCACGCAGCATCTCTGAGCGCAAAAGACAAAGAGAGAAATCTCAGCAGATCAGTCCTATTAGGTTTTAATAATAATCTCATATTCTTTATTGGACCCAGAACAGGGGCCTTGGGGCTTCATAATCAAAGCTTTTCACAAACAAAAACAAACATTGGGGTCCACACTAAACGGGAGGATCAGTAGTTAAGCTTGGGAGCCAACACAGCACAAAGGCTTATGATTCTTAGTTATACTACTCTTGAGGACCACTACTTAAAAGACTATTGTTTGCACTTTGTATGATCTCAGTAGTTTCCTTTCTAAAAACATTACACTTCTTGTGGCCTCAGCCTTTTCTTCAGCTTTTTTATCACTTTTTGTTATTGTTAAATCTCATCACTTGCACGACTAGCAGGACACAAATGAAGTAATTAGAAAAGTAGTAGTCTTTTTTTTGTTGCCTTACCCTCTCTTGATAGCATTTATACACGTTGCATGTACGTACCTTCTCAGCTAACAAAGGAGAATCAGCTCCATGCTGTCGAGAAACATGAGTCAAGTTTGTGCACTCCCCCTCTAACCACAAAAGAAGTACAAACTTTATTCTTTAAAGTAGTTGAATTATTTAAAAAAATGTTGCTGAACAATCCATTCTATAGAGTTAATCATGTCAAAGGTATATTGTAGGAGAAAAAAAAACATGGAGGGGGAAGTTAATGAGTGATTAACAGCAGCAATTAAAAGATGAAGACGACGGCAGATGAAAAAAGGGGTGTAATTAAAATATCAGTCCTCCCATTGTCAGAAGTGCGAGTGTCATCCATTGTGCACTTATTAAAAAGCCTGGTGGAGGGGAAGGAGCAAACGGCGCTTAATTCCAGCCGCCCAAAGTGTCTGGTAATCTGCCCGTGGATGGAGCTGGAGAAGGCCGTAACTCATGTTTAAGTGTTGGGGCCGTGTCATTGCAGGTTCACAGTCATGCATTTCCGTGTTGACACCCATCGTGGGCAGGGGATATTTGGCAGTCAGGAGTAATTTAACTTAATTAATGGGATGCATATTTGATGGAGGAATAAAATATACTGGCTCAGCAAAGTGGAAAAGGGGAAAGATTTAGTAGGAGTTAAAGGTGGAGGGGAGAGTAATTTGTGCATTCAGTTACCGGCTGCTTGAGAGACAGAGAGAGGGAGAAGGAGGAAGAGTGGGCTGATAAAGATGGCAACCGGCAGGGAGGAGGAAGGGAAGGGGAGGATGAGAGATGGATGGTTGACACAAAGCTGAGCTGATGTGTAGAGGGGAATGGGCTGTCCCTCTATTGAGAGGGCCATCACACTGACAACGCTTGATTTAATTGATATCCGGACTGAGCACTTCCTCAGCGCAAACACACACATTACGCCAGTTTGCAAACTTGTGGCAGAGCCGCCGGCTGCCAAGGGCCTTTTTAATATTCATGAGGGGGCTTTTAAGGGTGTTCGGCAACAGTCTCCTCCCTTACCCAACATGTCTTTACTACCAATACACACACTTTACCTTCACAGCAGACACGCAACACGCTTCCTGACAAACCCGTGGCCTGACGAAAAGCTGTCACGCTGCTCTTAATCTCCCGTGGCACTTTTTAATTGACTTCCTGTAGGTATAGATTATTTTCACGGCGAGTCTGCCACCGAGATGTTTGATACCGTCCCGGAGACTGGCATCTGGGAGGCTTGTAGCTCACCGGAGATGACGCCGTTATCTCTGTCTCTGTCTCACTCTCGCCCTCTCTCTGTGTGATGGCCAGATATATTGGGGGAACGTGGGAGAGCTAAAATGCAATCAGTCATTGCCATCCTCATAATTGAGCTGATCTACCTGCTGGGAATGCTGGGGAGATGTTGGCTTGGGAAGAAGGGCGGCTCTTTGTGTCTGCCTTAAACTGTTAGTAGCATTAGTCCCATATACGGGGCCGATATAGGCCCCTCTGTTAAAAGTTGGATGACGGCCAACTTGCGGTGTCAAATTGATTCGATGTTGTTTGTTTGATTACATATCATATTAATGTTCACATGAATCAACGCTATGCTGCTTGTTGGAGGTAAGCTCTTAAGTCTAATGAAACAATTTGAATCAGATTCCAAACAATTATGCATGGATTATGTTTACGATCAGTAGTGAAGTCATATCAAGTTAATTTGTATAGCCCAGTATTACATATGGATCCCCGAAGAGCTTTACAAGCCCACAACACCAGCATAGAGAATATCAGCTGGTTGTGGAACATGATCTGAGGCAAAACAAGAAGGCACAAGTAGTTGTTTATTGATTGATCTATATAGGAGCTAGAAATTGAAACTGTGAGTTTATAATATCTCCCAGTGCTGCGTCCATGGCCTTTTTTCCTCTATATCTGGTATAAAAATGGCAGAGAAACACTAATCTTTTGTATTTCTCTGAATATTCTGGCCTTGAAATGGTGACATTTCAAGTTATGAAAAGCTGACAAAAACTGTCTGCTGTCAGTGACTTGATTCCAAAAATAACATTGTTAGTGATGCAAGCCTCCATATCCATCGGAACGCCAAATCCCACTCTCACTTTGTGTATCACATGTGGTCTGGTCCACACATGCTGATACCAGACACACAAGCAGACAGGGCCTCCTCCTACATACTACCATCTATTTACACACTGGAACACATACAAACTAGACTTTTCTATAATGATAAAAGATACATACTACATTGTATGCAGGGTAATGTATCTCTAACTTAGTGTTGGTTCCCAAATATTTGCTCCGGGGGCTAATTTTATTATTGTATCAACCAACAGAGATCATTTTGAGAAAACAGTATGTCACTGTCACTATTTTCTTGCACTATTTTACGTTTTCTTTTTATTTCTTAAGTTTATTGTATGTTGCACAGTTGGAGGAGCCCGGGGCTCAGCATTTTCATTGCCAACAACTACCCTGTAGCTATTGTGCGTATGAAAACAAAGCCTTTGAAACTTGAATTTTGAATCAAAAGATAAACTCTCAGATGGAGTTTGTTGTTTGTTTCGGTATTAAACGATCAATTTTCTTTACACATTCTACTTCATAAAATGTCTAAACTGCTTTTTTCTAATAATCTTCCACATAATGTCTGCCACTTGCTTCTATAGGCTTGTTACGTTTCTTGTCTCACTCTCTGTAGACCATCATTTTGTGGCATCCTTCAGGCTTAATACCACAAGATCCAGATGATTCTCAGATCTATGAAGTGATATTGACCATTGTCTATGCGAAACAGATAATAAGGCGTGATGAATGGCTGACATTAGTGATGAAATTACATCAACCTTAACAGGCCATTGTATTAACACACCTAGCCTATCCCACTCCTCCCGACTGCCCGTTTAATTGATTAATTGCCGACGTGGATGGATGAGGGGTTGCAGGTCCGGAATCGGTGGCTGATTGCTAGTCAACCATAAACACGAGCAGCCACAGCGGGCCCTCAAGGGCAATATTCATGCTCCCCAACCTTATGGTGATTCCTTATCCAGCTCTGACAAGAGGAAAAATATTCGGCCATAAAATCGCTGGTATCACCGGGCTGACATATAAAACCCTCCGTCACTCCCTCCCTCTCTCTGCTCGCCTGTGTTGTGTCTCCTTTAGCTCTCAGATGCTCAGCACACCCGTCGGACTCAGAAATCACCCATCCTCCTCTGCATGTGTAGCTACAGTCCCTCAGGTAGCCCCAGCTTTAAATATGAGCAAATAATGGCGGAGTGAGTGATGCTGCCTGTGTCCTTGACTGGGTTCCTCTGTGTGCCATAGCCTCATCTCACTGTCTCCGAGCCCCGCGGGACGCATAAAACACCCTCGTAGAAAAACTCCAGAGGCGTGTTGGTGGCATCCGTTTGGATGGATGCGGGGATGCAGAAAAAGCCAACGAGGTCTTTGTGTATGTTTATGCAAGTGCGGAGGGGGGGAGGGTAGATAATCTTTACACTGCTGTGTGTTTAATGAGCAGGGCAATGTGTCCACTTTAATGTGTTTGCATTTCTGATGCGGTGCGACAAAGTTATTAAAACGTTATACGGCGTATCACATATCTTTTATGTCTTACTGTTTGTTTGCCTGCATCTTCCGTGGCCTCGGTAGCTGATGTCAGGCTTAGTTGTGGAAGAGGTTAGAATCATGCTTTGTGGGTGTCACTAAAATGTCTTCATAGGAACAGTTGTCACCAAATTGTGCCAAAGCTCCTGACAGGGGCACGTTGGGGTCTTTTTTAAGTGTTAGGAAAGGGCAAATGGTAGAAGGAGTTACTTGGTTTCCAGTCCGGGATCCACAAGTGTCAGGCCTGCAGGAAAGAGGACTGGACATGTGGCAAAAGACGAATAAGACCCCATTGTCAGCCACACCGTCTTTGCTCTCCCCAACACTTCGCCACATTAACCCCCACGCCCCTGAGGCCCTCCAGACTGAGGCGTAGGTCTGAACCCCTGCATCCGTCCGTGAAAACGCTGACACATCGATTACCCCGCAGGGGAAAAATAAAAGACCGTGATGGGGAGGAGTGTGCCGCGTGAAGAGGAAGCATTTATTCATTTATTCTGTTTATTCAGCAAAACAAACAGAGGTCAGGATTATGCTGCAATACTGATAGCTCTGTGTCTATTATGTTTACATTTCAAATTAGGGGGTTCACTCTGCACACTTTTATGGTCACTTCAAAGCCTGCCCGCTGCCTCCCAGGCCCCCCAGCTAAATCTGATTACTTAGACTTTTAAAATCCACATAAGCTTCAAGAAGAGCCAAAACTATGGCTTCTCTGCAGAATTTTATAAAGAGTTTTGGACTGAAAAGAGTTTTGGACTGAACTTCAACCTATATTTATGTCAATGGTTAACAACTTCTCTCACAACAGAACACTTCCTCAATCAATGAATCTTGCATATATTACTGTACTACATAAAGATGGGAAAGACCCCTTGAATTGTTCTTCATTTAGGCCTATAAGCCTCTTGGATCATGATTATAAGATTATCACCAAATTATTAGCAAAACGACTGGAAATTATTTTACCTAAACTAATTAGTCCTGATCAAACAGGTTTTGTCAAGGGCAGATATTCTTCTGATAATATAAGGAGACTTTTGAAAATTATAAACCATTTGGACACCTGTCAGGAGCCATCTCTGCTTCTTTCTTTAGATGCCGAGAAGGCTTTTGACAGGGTTGAGTGGAATTTTCTTTTTGCTATCTTGAACAGATTAAATATGGGCTCTCGATTCATAGAGTGGGTCAAATCAATTTATAAAAATCCTAAAGCAGCGGTTATCACTAACTGCAGTTCCTCAGATTTTTTTTCACGAACAAGGGGGACAAGACAGGGATGTCCACTGTCACCTTTGCTTTTTGCAATTGTAATTGAACCACTGGCGTCATGTGTGCGAGACAACATAAGTATTAAAGGAGTGAAGATTAACGATGAACACAACATTTCTGTGTATGCTGACGATATCATTCTTTACTTAACAGACCCAGAAAATTCAGTACCACATATGCACAACACGATAGAGTAATTTGGAAGATACTCAGGATATAAAATTAATTTTAAGAAATCGAATGCTTGTTTCTTACATATGACGCCAACAGCAAATCTGGAAAAGTCTTGTTCTTTTAATTTGTCACCAGGTGGCTTTAAATACTTAGGAATAAATATAACACCATACCTGGATAATCTGTTTAAAGAGAATTACAATCCGCTCGTTGACAAAATCAAACAGGATTTATCCAAATGGTCCACATTACCAATATCACTGCTAGGAAGAATCAATGTCATAAAAATGAATATTCTACCGAGATGTATTTTTCTTTTTCAAATGTTACCATGCTATTTATCCGCTGATTATTTTAAATCTCTCAATAGACACATCTCAAAATGTATCTGGTGTAATAAAAAAAAAAGAATCAAGTTAATTACTCTTATGAAACCAGAAACAATGGGGGGTCTTGGTCTTCCCAACTTTCAACACTACTTCTGGTCAGCTCAATTAAGAAATGTACTATCTTGTGGTTTCTGGGAAGAAAGGATTCACTATGGGTTCAGATAGAAGCCAATGTATTTGACCCGTTGCCAGTGGAAACTCTTATATTTGTTAAAGACTTCAACAAGGTGAAAAATATGGCCAAATGTTTTACAGTGGTCAATACACTTTTAGCCTGGAGGGACTGTACAAAAAAAGTTCATGTTAACTCAAGTATTTCAATCTTTTCTCCTATTTTGAACAATCCTGATCTTAGCAAATATTTGTTGTCAATCAATATAAACAAATGGACGAAATCAGTTATAAAGCAATTGAAACGTTTGTTTCACAAAGATATAACATTGAAATCCTTTAATGATTTAAGAGCAGAATATGACATTTCAAATAAGGATTTTTTCAGATACCTGCAAATTAGGAACGTGATCCAATCAATTATTAAAAGCAATAAATTGAGATCGGGATTGTTGGAAGAGGAGGAGATATTGATGTCATCGAGCACAATCAAAGGTAAAATTAGAGAATTTAATGCAGTTTTTTCTAAAAGAGCTCAGTCATCCTTTCCAACTTTAAAAAAGATCTGGGAAAAGGACTTAGGGATACAGATAGATGAAACTACATGGCTGAATATCTGTGAAAGAACACATTTTCCATTCACAAGCAATAAAATCAAAGAAGCAAACTTTAAATTTCTCAACAAATTTTACCTCACACCCATAAAGATGCATAACATTTCCAAAGAAAACTCTCCAAAATGTCCGAGATGTAAAGTAAAAGAAGGAACATTTATGCATCTGTTTTGGGACTGTGATCTCTTTAAACATTTCTGGGATTCGATTCATGCACTCACAAAAGCCGTTTTAGGCATCGAAATGAGCCAAAATCCATGTTTTTTCCTGTTAAATGATATGCCAAATTTTAAACTGAACCTCAAACATTATAGAATACTAATCACAATAACATATTTTGCCAAGAAATGTATACTTTTACTCTGGAAGAATGAACGTCCTCCAACATTTAAACTTTTCATTGATCAGATAACACATTTTTTACTTCTGGAGAAAATGACATTGGAAAAATATAATCATGGACATATCTTTCAAGCTCTGTGGTTGCCATCGTTTTCATATTTGGAAAATATATCTGAGATATGACCAGTGATGGAATGGTGCATTCTGTGGCTATTTTTCCTGACGGCCGGAAACACTAGTTGTGTTGTCATTGTCTATATTGTCGCTCTATTGTATAATTAATTGTATAATTATTCTTTTGTTTTACTTTGATGTGGGTTTATAAAATTATTATTATTATTTTTTTTCCTTTTCTATTTATTTTTCATGGCTCTGTTGTTTGAGTTATATTGATAACACTTTTTTATTTATTTTTTAAATGTTTTTGGTTTCGTCAGTGTGGGCATGTGCGGGTGGAGGGAGGGAGGGGGGAGTGTAGTGAGTGTACTGTGATATTACAATATATGAAAGGGCATCGATTATTGTACAATATAATGAAATAAAAAGACTTGTAAAAAAAAAAAAAGAAGAGCCAAAACAGTAATTTCTTTATGTGAGTCCAGTTTATATCTCAAAGAAACTCACTGTTGTTCTCGAATTGCGGTCTTTCTATTGAACATTAGATGGCGCCATTCAACTTGCTACAAACCCACACTCCCAGACGTCTTTGCCTGGTGTGTGGTACATGTGGATCCCTCGTCTCAATGAAATGCAATTAAGATTCTGCTCGTTCACTTAAAAGGTTTGTTCAAATTTGCGATTCGTTAAGCATTCATCTCAATTGATTTTGTCACTTTTTAAAATAAAATACAAGTAGAACATGCTTGGGTATAAATGTATAGCTTAGTGGCGATGTCAGAACTGGTGGGAGACAAATAACAAGGTGAAACTTCTTCCTGGTTTATTTCCGATTTCTGCAAATAGAACAATTAATTAAATGTGCCGACAAAGGGAGATGGCTCATTGGAATGTACTTTAATGTCCAATGCTAGCAGAAGTTCTACTTTCAGAAGTAGGTAAATTGTTAACAGAATGAATCCCCCGTATCTTTGGTGAGAAGATACACTACCACAGTGGGTGTTGTAAATGAGCGGAGTTGGAGGCTGGGCTTGTGGCGTGGCGTTCAGAGGGTGGTGTCCCTGCCGGTGCTGCTTTAACTAGGACAAGCCTCTCTATACCGGGGGACCTCAGGGGCCGATCAGCAGGTCTCAGGAGAGGATCCCTGCAACGCCGTCTAACCAGGCCTGTCACAAGGGGGCTGATGCCGGGCTGGCTGGCTGGGTGTGGGCTGATGTGACGGTGGTGGGTGGGTGGGGGCTGACATACCGAGAGGGCAATTACAGCAAGGACAAAGACTACACAGTGATAAGTCCTCACAGCACCCTAATGAAGAGAGCAGGTTAGCCTGTTAAGAGGACCGGTGCGTATTTGTTTGTGCGCGAGTGTGTTTGTGTGTGTTTAACCTATCCGAGGAGGATACATTTTCTGAGGTCATGTTGCTACCGTGCTGGCTAACCTCGCTGACTGATGCCTTGACGAGCCGGTGTTTTCCCCCTCTCAGAGCAAAAGCAAACAACGACATGATCTGGAAAACCTGTGCATCTTTAGGGAATTGTATTCCTGTGGCTATAGTGAGACAGAAAGAAAGTCCCAATGCAGGCTATTAATAAAGTGAAATCTTTCAAATATCTTGCCTTCGGTGGGTAATTGTTGCACATTAGCGGATCTACAATTTGTTTTTATCACACCACTTAATGATTTTTTTTTTAATAATATCCCACTTAAAAATTCAGTGCATTTTATACGTGAAATAAATTGATGAGTCTTCGGCTCAGCAATTGTACGAAATATATTTTTGGAGGAGAAAGTAAGTTACTGTAAAAAAAAGAAGAAGAAATGAATCATTTCCAGAGAAGGATTAACTGCTTTCCTCTTTTGGTCACTTTTGAATTTCACAGCCTGAATGTGATTAAAGCTAGATCATGTTATCAGGCAAACAGATCCCAGATGCAGCAACACTCTCTTCTTCTCTACTTCTTCTTTCTGTTTTCTGTTTTCTTTTGGGCGGCAGAGAGAGATGGTGTGTACCTGATACTGCTGTGTTGGCACACCCGTTTGGGATCTGATAAGAGAGCCTCTGGAGCGGTGCTTATTCAAATCAGTGCATGTTCACAGTGAATAGGAGCAGGTAAAGGCAATAAGATACAATGCGATAACCTTTTGTGGAGAGGGAGAGAGTAGTTTTACAATCTGTTTCACAGCTCTGCTACACTAGTTGAGGGATTTTACACAGAGCCTAATTGATTTGCTTTATCCTGATTTAACTTAAAAATAAAAATCCTTTTCTCAATAGTGCAACTTAAAACGGTTGTCCGTGGAGCTATACAGATTTGCGATGCATTACAGTGATTTTATAATTAGCCTTGTTGATTTGATCTGTAAATGGACCATCTTTTAAACGCTACTCGTAAGTGTGTGTTTGCGGACTGGCCTCTGTATGAAAATATGTGTGTGTGTCCGTCTAAATGTGGATATGCAGTTCCCGGTTTACGTTCGATACATACTCAAATATCATTTTATCACTTTAGTTTTTTAACATTGGCCCACCATAATCTCTTTAAGACTAACCCTGAGATAAAAGCAGAAATATGCTCCGGAGTGTTTGATGCTGTTGTAAGTGTGTTTGCTCTGTGCATGTGTGTACGTCATAAACATACTATCACATTCAAATCAATTTCATTGAATAATGCTGATCCGCAGTGATCAGTTTCAGAGCCACTATGCAGAACTCTGAAGTCAGGTTTAAAGCTTAATTGCGGAGCTGAGTTTTGGTGCGCCAGGAGTCTCGGGGGTGGGGGTGATGGTGGATGGGTTGGAACATATGTTACGTGCACTCAGTGCAAGACTCAGCATTGATAGTTAAACATTGGGGTGAAATGCATCCTCCAAAGGGGCCTCCATGTTAATCTGTTTGGCTTGTACCGAACTCCTCAGCATCCCTGCATATAAAACCGAGACGCTGTCAAATCTGCGCCAACACAGCGTGTGATTTGATGCTACAAATGATCCAGACAATGTAAAAACATTATAACAATAATAACTAATTATTATGGCTAATTATTATGCAGCTGCTCTTATGTACAATTATAATTTTTTCATTTCTTTATCTTTATCTTCTTTATTTTTCAAGTACAATTTTAGGAAAGGATTATTTAAGTGTACTGCGTTAATTGTTACTATTTTATGTGTGTGTGTGTGTCAGTGTGTCACTGCTTTTGGTTTTTTAATATATATGGACTTTTTATTTATTATACTATACATTAAAAACGTTTTCATTTTTGAGGATATATATAATCTAGAAAACAATGTCATGCAGTGTGATGATACTTTATTTCCCCGTGTAGCAGGCCACCGTGCTGCTCATTACAGTCAGGGGTGTAATATGCAGGCTCTCTTGCTAAATGAATCTCCCCTTTTCTTTTTTTATATTGACTCACAGTATGCAGCCTACCCAGTGAACAAGATAATGAAACAGCCCCTTTCCTCCTCCACAACCAAACACTACTAATCTAATATATTAGTCACTCAAGCTCGTGTACGGGTGAGCAATTATTCCAAAAAGTTTCCACCCTCTGCCGAGGTGACAAAGGGAATATGGGCAAGGAGCAGCGCGGACACTTTTGACGGCTGCTCTGTGATGCTGATAGGCCAAACGGTGGTGGGAACCCGCCACTTTTAATCATGTGGAGGCTGACGGCTTTCATAAGAGCACGCGGCGACTCTGACAACTCTAATAAGAAGAGGTGACAGAGAAACTTTCGGTGTTAGCGGCAACACAGAGCGGGAAGGTCTCCCTGTTTTTTCATGCATTTGTTTTTGGTTGAGCATAACAGACGAATTTCACAATCTGAGACCGGAATTGTGGTGAAAGAATGTCAGCATTAATAAAGGGCTTTGGGGACAAGGTCACCCGGGTCCCTGTACAGAGGAGCACCCTGAGTCTGTTTGTGGCTTCTGATCTGGCAAAACATGCTAAGACGTCTCCCCGTGCATAAGGTAACCAACGGGAGTTTTTACCCTTCAACATCTCATCGCACGGTCTTAATTTATGATTCCTCAGCCTTTTTTTTTATTTTATTCAAAGACAATCTCAGCTCTTGGAAAATAAAAAAAAGAAACGAAAAGGAATGATGCTTTGAGGATATAATTAAAGATATCGTTCAAAGAACAACTTTTTGCATATTTGAATTATTACTGTCGTTAAAAACCACACAAAATATGGAAATATGATTGCCGGAAGCACATAAATCAATGATCAGCAAGGCCTCAGAGCCCAATAAATATGGGGAGTTAAATACTTTAAAATGCAAATCACATCTTAGAATTTGCATATGGATGAATTTAAAGGAAGTGTGTCTCCTTCAGACCCTCTGAGGTAGAAATGGGTGGAGCTGGAGGGGGTTCGGGGGGGACGCAGACAGCCGCACTCAGTGTTTTTTTTATTTCTTCCCCCCGTTGTCATTGGTCAAGTTGTTGGATCGTTCTAAATGATAGCAGCTGAAGTGGGCTGACAGACACGACTGCATCTCTTTTGTGGATCCAGAAAGTGCCTTAAGTGATCTGAATAATTAGGAGTTAATTATTCTTCATCCATCTAAATCAGAAAAGGACAGATATGGGAATGGAATTTATAATTTTAGCCCGACGTCCTGTCTTGTTCTAATGTGGTAAACTAAAGTGACTGTGAATAATACCTACTGACCTTCGAGTAATTACGCCTCGCCTGGCAATTTGCTTGCTGTTGCTAATTGAGGGTATTGATTCAGCGAGATTCATATTAAAAATACATATGTTTTATGGCTGGGATTTTTTTTCTTCTGGTTGTCTTTAATGTATTATTAATCCTTAGTGTTTTATATTATTTTTTTAACAATAATTAGCAGACAGGATGTGCTAAACCGCAGGGTTTGTAGTAGTTTCTTTGTCCTACCTTCTGTTGCAGGTACTGTGTATTTTGCCAAACTTTTTGCTGAATCTAAATGAGTTTTCATGTTGTATGAGGCTCTACATCCAATAGCAGTTATTATACAAAGTTTACCGCCCTATATGGACAACAACATAATAACATTATTTTTCCATCCATCAAACGATAATGACTACTACAGCAGCAAATGCGATCAGCAAATTGTAAATAATTATCCGCAAGGCTTCCACCTGAAGGCTGTGATAGTTTAGCATAAAACCCCCCGTGTTTTACCCCCCTCAGACATTTAAAGACGCTCTGGCGGCACCACCGGATCAATGGACATGATGTCTCTTTGTGCATTAACACTCAGGTTATAGTGTTAGGTTAAAAACCTGCCCAGCACTTCTCTGTGGAGAGAGGAAAAAAGAGACAAGCGAGAGAAAAATCAATTTTTCCTGTGGAGTCAGAGGGCCGATCTGTTGGTTCTGAAGGCATCCCTTTACCAATATGTATGTGTGTGTGTGGGCGGGTGGCCGTGACTGTCACTCGCAAGCGTTTGCATGTGTGAACGCCCTTCCTGTGGCGCCTGCAGGTATTGACCAGCAGAGAGGACGAGGTAGGGTTCTCCGAAACGCATCTCTCCTCCCTCCTTAGCCCGTAATATTTTAAGCCTTCTTTCGACCAGCTCCAGTGGCAGCTCACAGCCTCGTAATAACCCAGATAGGGATCGATGGCACTGGATTTAGGCACTTACCCCTGCTAAAACTGGTAAACTAATTTGTCTTTCCCGAGCAACATTCTTGCCGTTGTTTAAGGAGACACTTAAAAGGATCCCCTGAATTAAGATAATGTGACTGTTGGTGTGTGATCAGGCAGGAAAGGACAAGCAGCTTTAGCTCTTTTATTAGCTCTCTGTTTAAGGGGCCATACATGTTTTGACGGAGTCCGACTCTCTTTATTTTATTTCTGTCATGCCGATTAGTGTGCCAGGGAACACCCGTTCTGCCCCCACACCCCTCCTCATTGGGAGTGTGTGTGTGTGTGTGAGAGAGAGAGAGACTGTGTTAAGCATGCCAGCTCTAAATGAGATGGACCAAAGTGTGATGGCCCTGCTGCTCCTCACATTCAAGCTCACATGAACGCCTCGACGCAAATTCTTGGTGAAGGACTCAATGGATGCCGTGAAATCATATTTGCTGTACAGCTAATGGCATAGGACTGGTTCTGCTAGAATGTTCCTCAGAGCAAGAAAACACGTCATTCGGCTGTAATGCACATTGACCATTTACGCTTTACCACTTGCAGATTGCATACTGTGTTGTAGTGCCACGCGCGTACAGTTAACAGAACGAGCAATTTAGTGAAAAAATGTTTTCAGAAATTACATTTTTAAGTTTTCTGTTTATAGGATTTTCCATCAACCCTTTGACTACAATGTTAAATTCAAGTAAAAAAACACGAAAATCAGCGAATCAGGGATACACACACTTTACACCACCCAAACATCGGCACATGTTAAGCCCATTTCAGTCTTTAGAGGGCCCTAAAGGTGCTTCGTCTGGGGAAAGTAGGACGAGGTGTCATGCTCAGTTGAGGGAAGGGAAAAAATATATATTGTTAAAAACAAAGGAAGGAAAGGGAGAGGCATTTTGATGAGTCAGAAAAGTGACTCCTATGAGAAAAAAAAAAACTTCCAAACTTCAAACAGACCTCACATTCTTTTTAGCCCACCTCCCAACACACGCACAATCACCCCCCTGGCGTCACACGGAGGTCTCTTTCTCTCTCTTCCTCCTGCGTGTGAAACTACAAAGGGTCCGTCCGTCCGAAGGAGCCGCTCGGCTGTGGGTGCCGCCGGGTGCTGATGCTGGTGGTAATTAGGCGTCACAACACTTAGGCCGGGTGTCTCGCGCCGCGCTGAATTCCTCCTGACGTGACGGAGGGATGGAAGAGTTATTCAGCTCTGCGGTTTCTTCTGCTCTGCTGGTCATCTGTCCTCTTCAGGGCCCATCAGCCTAAACAGCCCAACCAACACAAACACACCCACACACATGCATGCACACGCACACTGACCCCCACCAACCACCAGCCCATCCAAGCACCCGGAGGCAGAAGAGAGAGGCAGCGTGTTAGAGAGAGAGATATCAAAGCCCGCGAGGCGTTAGGAAAGGGTTGTGTGTGTGTTCTCGTGTGTGCGTGTGTGTGTGTGTGTGTGTGTGTGTGTGTGTGTGTGTGTGTGTGTGTGTGTGTGTGGGGGAGAGAATAGTTGAAAGGGACTGTGTGTGTGTGTTTTTGTGTGTGTGTGTATTGTGGGGGGGGGGGCTTAGTCAATACTCAGACCTCTGCATCACTAACTGTACAGACAATATAGATCAATATGAGGTGAAGGCACATATATTTGACTAATTACTGCAATAATTAAAAGGGTCTGTTGTGATTAAAATAAAATCAGTATGTGCTCAATTTTCAGCTAAATGGATTCAGACACAGTCCACTAATCCAGTTTCATCCTTGCTGCTCCCTTGTCATAAAATCATTTGGGAAAATAACATTAGGGAGGTAAAGTTTTTTCCTTCTTTTCACTCTGCAGATAGGTCAACCGTGCAGACCCTTGGGACAAGATGAGGGAATAACTATCCCAGTTTATTATTATTGTCACAGATGTCAGTGGAAACAAACCTGAATCTGATTTGGCTACTTACGTGGAACAGAATATAGGCTTCCCTGGCACTTACCAATAAAAAAAGTATTCATATGTAGATTATCAAAAGATTTAAAACACTGGCTATGTCAATTTGCATATAGTTGTCGATCCTCTATTAATAACGCATACGTTAACAACAAAAGATTTGATTGAATAATGAAAAAGGCAGGATGGGGTGGAAGGGGGAGATCTGCAGGGTTGGGAGAAATATGCTGTGGCAGTACATTTTGAGTTTGCGTGGCATGCCGAGCATAACGCCAGGCTACAGGAGGGAGAGACATGCTGCTTTCATGTCCCTAAGCCATGTTCACGTCCACCGAAGACTTCTGTTTTTACACAGGTAGGCAGTTTGGGGACTATCTCACTTTGGAAGAAGAGGGGGTAAAAAAAAAAGAATAGAAAAAAGAAGACATGAGAGGAATCAAAGGATGTTCCCCTTTTTAATAATGTAACAAATATTCTAATTTCTAAAAATAAAACCTCTTCTTCATCCTTCCTGCTAATCTGAGCAGTAATTTATTCCAACCCAAGGCCATATTAGTATGCTAGCCAAGGGCAAAATGGTTACGACAAGACCAAGTTCCCTCAAAAAACTTAAGACACATAAAAAGAGAGTGAAAAGATCAGGCTCCAACTTGTAGACACCTCCTGAATTGAGGATTGGGTGGTAGCTAATGCCTACTGCAGCGGGCTGTTATTACTATAGAATGTAAAATTGTACCCCACATTTTATTTTCGAATTAATTCTGTGCAATAGCTACACATATTAGATGTTTTTTTTCACTTTCATACAGATTGTGATAATTCATGATTTTTTTTATATTAAAGAAAAGAAAAAGAAGCAAGGTAACATCGTTTTATAGCTAAAACAAATGTATCACAAAACATTGCTTGGCTGTGCGCACGCAAGCATTTTTTATTTCTGATTAATTGCATGTGAACTGAGAGTTTCCATATCTGTGTGGGTGTGCGTTTGTTTGTGTGTGTGTTTGTTTGTTTGTTTGTGTGTGTGTGTCCACATGGATATATTGATGCCATTTTATGAAACGCAATTGAGCAATGGGACTTTGTAGCAACCATCAAACAGACACTTCATTATGGGAGCAGTGATAACAAATACATTGTGTAGGATAATGATGGCAGTGGTTCATATTGTTCATTATACGTCTGGGTGTCACACGACACTCGTAATTTATGTATACGTGTGCGCGTGTGCGTGGTTCTTTGTTTTTGTCATTTTACAACATCATGTTTCAGCAAATTAACGTCTGAACCGTTGGGAAGAAAAATATACCATCATTTGCCATCGGTGACAAACAATATATTTTGGATAATGATTGCATCTATTGGCTTCTGCATTTGTAAATGTGAGGTAATGAATTCCCCTTTGTGAGCAATGAAAGCAAACAGAGATATTATGTCAGTTTGCTTGAATAGGCCTACTGGATGCATGATTGACTATGTTTCCATTATATCTGTAAGAAAAAAATCCTTTCATAGTAAAAACATTCTAAGTTAGTGCGCTTTTTGAAATGCGTAAATATTCCTATAGACTAATGCTGTTCAGACACACTGGTGGTGTGTGATGTAGAGTCTGACTGGTGGAGGCCTCGAGCACGTTGGCTGCCTCTGACTTGTGGGCCTGTCAAAGGTTTTGGGGCAATGGACTGAGTCGATGCTTGCCACACACGTGTCCGTGTCATGCCTTCCCTCCCTGATGAGCCCTGCAGTTACGCAATCAACAGTATTATTGCTTGGAAATGTATATATTTAATTTGTGAAACAATGACAGTTTCGCTTGATTTATGGCGCAAGGCAAGGTTTAATTAATTGAAAAATGCATATTACCCCGTGACTTAATTATTAGCTAATTAATCACCGGGTACTTGTTCAGTCTTCCCCCTCCTTTTCCCCCTCTTTTCGGGCATATTTCTGTGTGTGTCTGACACTTGAATTTCCTCCCGGGGTCATTTTTATGTGAGGTCATGCTTTTTCTTCCTGAGTGGCTGCCGAGATGGAGAACAGGCGCCGCGGAAAGCCTTTCAGTAGAGTTGGACGGCACACAGCTCAGATGAAACTGAAGTGAGTGAAAGCAAGTCTTGACATCATATATTTGGAGTGTGAATACAAGATCCAGGACAGGATAAAGAATGTGTTGATATGAGGGCATCTAAAGTCACATAAACTCCACAAATAATTTGGTCCTACATGAGTAATTATACTCTATGTGACGGTAGAGTAGAATTCAAGTACGTTGCATTTAATACAACTTAAAATATGAAATAAGAAAGCTGCAAACAGACATCAACCAAACTTTCCCGATACCGGAACATTAATCATTTACGTACAAGGGCGATAAAAAACAAACATGTAACCAATACTTCTCCAACGCCGAACCCAATCAGCCAAATGACGTGGCCTTAACCCCAGAAACCTGGCTGTGGCTTCTAAATGTTGCAAAATGGTCACCTGAGCCCCATTCACAGATATAAAGGCATTAATACACACTCACCCCATCACACATGCATCTGCAAATTAAAGCCTACACTTCAAACTCTATAAGAAGGACAACCACCGTCTTGTTGCACACATAGAAAGTATTCATATCTTCAGTAGTAGCCTTGGGAAGCACAATTTACCAAAGGCGTAAGTTGATCCCTGGGGTCATGGTCAAAAACGGTGAATAAACGTCTCACTGTTACAGCTGTCAGTGGTTTACCTCTCGATGGTGGACGCTCTAAATAGTAGTATTTATGTCAGTTGGTTTTTTCACTGATCAAGGATTCCTCCTCACGAGAGCTTCTCCAGAAAGCTGCTGTTAGGAAATGATAGGGAAAAGGCTCGTTGGATGCAAGCATGGAAGAAATAAAGGGTAGGAGGTGTGGCTGCGACTAGACGCCGGCCTGCCAAAAACACCTTACACCCCCAAACACTCATCCTCCCTTCCTGGCCACTATCCGGCCCCCATGTGTCTGTGCCTGGTAATGGTAAGCGTTTTAAACTATTAGAGCTGCGGTGAAAAAGGCCCGTTTGAGTGCAGAGCTGTCAGTCTGCAATGAGGCAATAGGGGGTGGGGGGCTGTCATGGCTGTCACTCAATGGGAGGATGAGAACTGTTTGGCCCTAATGGATTCCTCCAGGCGGACGGCTTACACGGCGGCTAGAAGTAAAATCGATGCGTTGTCATGAGCGAGTGAGGCATCATCAAACGGCCAGGTGGATGGGGAGGCAAGGAAAGGGAGGCCTGCCAGGGTAGTTACGTCTATATCTGTGTGTGTGTGTGTGTGTGTGTGTGTGTGTGTGTGTGTGTGTGTGTGTGTGTGTGTGTGTGTGTGTGTGTGTGTGTGTGTGTGTGTGTGTGTGTGTGTGTGTGTGTGTGTGTGTGTGTGTGTGTGTGTGTGTGTGTGTGTGTGTGTGTGTGTGTGTGTGTGTGTGTGTGTGTGTGTGTGTGTGGAAAGGAGAGAAGAGACAGACAGATGCTCGGCTCAGCTTTACAAGCCCAATGGGGCCTCTGCTATGATTGTAAGCATGAAAGGGGGCTCTGACCTCTATCATCTCTGTTGCTTTTATTTTCCGGTTCTCTTGGAATCGGACACAGATACACACAGACGTACCCACACACATACTCATAGATAAATGTGAAGCCGTGCAGACAGCGGTATATATCGCCCTGACAAAAGTCAAACATTATCTAGCAGGAAAATTCACTTTTCATAGGACGGATCTCTCTTCAGTGATTCCAGGTTTTGACTAGAACCTGCAGAGAATGAGGCAACTAGATTTCAGTAAATGGCCAAACGGTTTAATAGTTGGTGACAAGCACATCCTTTTCAAAAATATTTCATGTGACAAGAGGAACAGTCTGGAATATCCTGACAGCATAAGACGAACATGAGCAACCTGCAGGAGGAAAGAGCAATTTGAAACTCACCAACAATGACAGAGGACATTTAGAAAGATCGTGACAGAGATCACAGCCTTACATAACCAAAGAAATGAGCCAACAACCAACAATCTAAGAAAAAGACATAACATACAATATTTGCAATGTACAGCCCTGGAAACATTCTTTTTGTAAAGTAGGGCTTTGAATGACTATTGAAGCTCAAAGGTAGCCGAGCTTTAATTTATTTGCCCCATTATGTGATCGATGTTTTAGCCGTTGCCTTTAGGGCAAGACTGATGCTATCGCTTCAATCAACACACTAACAGACAGATAACAACTCTTTCAGCTTTTTTGACCTTTGTTGCCATTTAACCTTATATGGACCAGTCTCCGGGCGGGGACTGGTCCTGCCGGGGCCCGAGACTGAGACTGAGGGAGAGGTCCAGGTCGCTTGATGGACAGCTAAAGTTGTAGAAGATTACTCCAAGCTGGCTGTAGGCAGGCTGCTGATGCTGAGCAGGGATCCCGGTGTTCAACTTCCTCACTTGGCCTCTCTGTCTGGGCTCATTCAGCCTCTGCCAACTCCTGTCATCCTTCCTCTTTGCCGCTGACTTACAGAATAAGTCTGGTGATTTTCAATATCTTTCTTATTGTCACCCAAAGAACTGAAAGACCAAAACAAAAAATGATTACTTACATGTGGACTCTGCATCGCCTAAACCTTAAGTTGTATTATTTCTCTGCACCACAGAGCTCCATTGGTGTGCAATCAATGATTAAATACACATCATGAGCCCACACTGTTTCACTGGCTTACTCACTTGACATGCATTACAATGAACATGGGCTCACTGTCCTGCCACTGTAGTTTCTGACTAAAGCACCATATCATGCCGGAAAATACTCATCACATTTGCACTTTTTATATCAGTTAGTTATATTTGCTGAAAAAAAAATGCCCAGGCCTTTTATTTTTATTCATGACCTTTTAATAAATATTTAGGGGAAGTAGGAGCCATTTCACAAAGAAATCTCAAAAGTCAGAAAGCATTGAAAAATAGGCTTGCTCTTTTTTAGTTTCTGTCATTTTAGGAATTTTGGGGACAACAAGCACAATAGTAGAGTAGCCTTATTATTGCATAGACTAACACATTTGAAGCTGTTAATTAAAATCCTGCTCGGTGCTTCTTCTTTTGGTCTTGAATAAATGCCTAAATTGATATCTTTTTCTAAACCCATTTTAAAGCCGTATTGCAGTAGATATATTTTATCCTTCTACCAATATTCAGTTTAGAACTTGAGTCAAGACACGTCTCGATACTCTTCTTGTTAGCCTTTGGAAACAGGAATTTCGTCTTTTTATTGCTGAACACATGAAAGAGTTGGTGTTGATTAAGTAGGCCTTTTAAGCTGTGAAAACCCCAAATGTGCTGTGTCCTTAGTAAGATGAAAAGGAGTCGAAGTTAGCCGGAGTTGTTTCTTACCTTAGTTCTTCCAATGGGAGAACCTTTGGGAGGATGCCTAAGAGAGAGACAAACTAGAAGCCCTTATTCTCTATGCTAATTTCTTCGCATTTTACTTGTAATTATGCCCCAGCATCATCCTTTCTTTCTCTTTCCTCTCTTTTTATTCTTACCCTCCCTACTTGTGTCTTATTGCTGATGAAACATTTTCCCACTTGCTCCATTTTATTCATTTTTTCAAACACCAGCCACATCTTTGAGACCTTACTCCTCTGTTCACCAAAGACTATTTGATTATTGCCATCCTTATAGGACTAGTTCCTCCTAGATGAAACAAAATACATTTTAGTCTCTTACTTCATCGCTACAGAGGGAATTGGAACAACATGGCCCTTTATCGATGCGCCACGGATGTCAAGCCAAAGTGTTTTGTGGTGACGTACAGTATGTCCCCTTTCTCCTTCGAACATGTCACTTCCCCTCCAGCTCAACGCTGCCATTGCCCATATTTATTTTATCTCGCTAATGTGGGTCACCCCTGTATGGAGGCACAGTCAAATAGCCGTGTCTGAAGCCTACCTTTGGCATGATTTATGGGCCGGTTTGACGCTCAGCTCTCAGAAGGACCGCCATTGTCCTGCTTCAGCTCTCAACTCTCGACGTAGGGGCGCTTTGTCTGCGCTGAGCCAAACCAGACCCCCGTCTTTAAAAAGAATCAAATTATTTCATCATGTTGGAAATGAAAAGGCTGTAATTACTCCTAATTAGACCCTGACTTTTTTTTTTTCTTTACTTCTTTCTTTCCCTCCTTCTCCTCTTTTTTTTTTTTTTCTCACTCTGGAGTTTCGGAGGTGAATTCTTTTTCCAGGGGCTTTGAGATTGCTCTAAATCAGAGACGCTGGAGTGGAGACTAGGAAACAATTTTCTGTTCAGTTTGAAATTGATTAATATAGGCTTTTGACAGCTCCTCTGGCTTTGATATTTGGTGAGAGGGGAGGTCTGGAGTGGTGTGATGACACTGTAATGTTTGCTTTAAAGGCCTACCTTAATGGAGCTGGCTCCACAATGTCATGATGTTTCACAAGCCAGAGGAAAAATGAGAAGCAAAACACACCACTTGCGGAGTGTTAAAGCATATGTCTGTCGGTGTGTGTTTGAGCGTCTACATGTGTGAAGCCATGGTGGACCATCTACCTCATAGTGTCTGTGCGGCCGTGTAGGGTTTCTCTTCCAATAACACCCCCACCCCCCCTCACTGTAGAGCACCAGCCTAATAGTCGGCTATCGTGGAAAATAATTTTCTGCCCGTCAACTATTTACATGTATCTTTACCACACAAGTCTTGTCGTTTTAGGCGGCACAACAATTTGCTAAGCAAATCCACTCGCCATTTATCTATCAAGGGGGAGGCTGTTGGTGTGTGTGTCTGTAGAAAGTTGGTGGGGGTTTGCGGCTGGTGGAGGAGGAGGGATTCTCAGAGGCGGTGAGGGAGCATCGATGGAAGCAAATATTTTCTCTGGCTTGCAACAGTATAGTGAAAATACACTCCTGATGCTGATGTGTATTAGAAGTGAGCCGGGCAAATATTAGCACTAGCTTACAGTGGCAGAGTGCTGGTGTGGGGATGGGATGCTGGAGGTTTACTGGGCTGCTGTGCTATGTAATACGAAAGAATTACATAAAATGTGCTGCAACAAATGATATATTCTTACTTCAAACACATTTCTTACATATTTTATTTTAGCCAGAGAAGGATGTTCAAAGCCACACCTTAACAAAAAGTAGGGTTTGAGATAACATAATCATAACTGATTTTAGACTGTGTGATTGAAACCAATGATCATTTTCAGTATGTTTAAACTAATGTGTAAAGTGAAAAGTGACACATTATTCCAACATGAAGGTCATCAAATATCTGTTTTGTCTAATATTCAAAGAAAAAAAAGAATAGAAAAAAAACCTTACATTAGACTAGCTAGATCTAACAGGAATTTGGCTCAGGATTGAATCATACAAAGTAAGTCCTCACATTCACTACATGACTGACACCGCACACACACACACACACACACACACACACACACACACACACACACACACACACACACACACACACACACACACACACACACACACACACACACACACACACACACACACACACACACACACACACACACACACACACACGCCCACCCAGCACTCCCAAACAAATCCCAGCATTTACACAGCCGGACATTAACTTGTTCAGGTTGGCATGTGTGCTCAAGGGCACAACAACAACAGCAGCAGTGGTGGTTAACTCCTCCCACATTTCCTGCACAAGTCAAATACTTGTAGGAGAGGGAGAATGGAGAAAGACTGCGAAGGGGGCGGTCAAACAGAATGGTGAAGCGTCTTGTTTGTCAGCAACCAGAGTGCGAGGAAATGTGACAGAGCGCTGGAGGAGGTTTCCAAATCCATTTCCTGCTCTTGTCCGTCCACATCAGCTGCCGCCGCCGACGGATCTGCTGGTTCTTATTGTGTTCTATTACGGAGGGGTGGTGGATGTAGAGGGAGGGAGAATGGGGTTGTGGGGGGTCTAGCTGGTGCACATATGCCCAAAAATGATGCGTCTCCTTTGATCTGTTCCAGTGTGAGCCACATGAACAGCTCTGCCGCCAGGCACACACACACATGCTCACACGAACACACAGACAGCCCCGCAGTTTGGCCCTTTGCACTTTTTATAGCACTCCTCAGTCTGTGTGTGTGTGTGTGTAGTTTTGACATACTCCGGCATCTTGTTTTTTCCATCCACATGATTTTTTTTAATACATTTGTAGACTCACTGTAATATGAGCCAGTGTTTGAGGTACAGTGCTTATTAGTTTCTTATCTCAGCTAATTACCCATTAAATAACCACACGCACACTATCCTACACACACACTAACGCACTCCTATTACTGGATAATTAGCAACCCGGCCCAATCATGAATATGCATTCTCCACTGCTTAATACACAGAAATATGAATACATCCATTCTAATTTCCTCAATTGACTTGTCATGCTTTTCGGGATACTGAGTCAAAGGCTGGCTGGCAGTATCCATGGATCACAGTCCGATAACTAGCTTGTTATGGGATGGTTTTCTGCATTGTTTGAGCTGTGGACACTTCAGTTCAATTTCTATATTCGCAGCGCTGTATTCCATGTATAGTCAGCTTGATACTTCATTCGCAACAATTGATGTGGCCTGCAGGTGACTTCAGGAGCTGCAGCTGTGAGGGCTCATTCAGAGTGCCCCCACAGAGGGCTTTACCCTCATTGATGCTGATTTCCCTTATTTTAAAAAAAATGTTCAATTCATACAGCCCAATATCACAATTTACACATTTTTCTCAATTGGCTTCACAGTGTTTACATCATACCACACCCTCTGCCCTCAAACCATGCAGCAAACAAGTAAAACTCTCAACAAAAGAAAACACAATTATTGGTGTCCTCTCCCAGGACGGGTCGACGTGCAACAGGTGTCATGTACATAGAGAACCAAATATAATGCACTCACACCCTAGAGACAATCCAAATGATAAGGCCAATGTATACAATAAAAAGGCTGGATAGAGGTAGTTGTCAACAGTTCCATTTCCAATCCCAATTCAAGCTAAAAAAATTAGAAAGCCACTTTAATAAACTTTGCATATATTTGGTTATTACATTGCTGCAGGACTGGACAGTGTGTTCTTTGTTAGCTGCTCTGCATGTTTTGTTGTTTTTCCCTCTTGCCTGTCCTCTGTGGCCCGTTGTTCGGAGAGGACGCTCGAAGCGCTGTGTGTCACATCAGGTGCGTCAGGATGCCCATTGGCTACCGGCCGCAGACCGGAGCCATCCCGGCCAATCAGCTGTCGGCGAGCTGACCTTTTCGCTGGCGCCCTGACCCTGATGGGAGGTGAAGTGTGTGGCTGGTAGCAGTCAGTACTGGCACAGCAGGACAAGGAGGAGGAGGAGGAGGAGGAGGAGGAGGAAGAAAAGGACCAGGCCGGAGGGCGAGAGATTTTCTTGGCCAGTGACTCCTGTTCCCGTCCTCCTTCCTCCTCTCAACTCCTTCGACTGGAGTCATGACAGCCTCCCTTTGGCCACTTCACACCGTGTTTCACATGCGACAACTCTCTTGTTACAAAAGTCAGAAGCAGAAGAGTGTAACGGCATAGGCTCTTCCATTGAAGTGTGTGTGTTATTCAAAACGGTGACTTGTCCCATTTCCCACCAGCCTTTCCTGTCGTCTCAGAGGTGCTTAGCAACAATATGTCTTCCCGAAATGAGAAAACAAAAATCAGAGGATGCTCAAAAACGCTCTGAAATGCAGTAATGAATATTTTAGACATAAAGGACCACTCTCCCAGCCTCCATTTGCCTGGCTCAGTCCTCCAAACAGCCCTTTTAAAGTCAAGTGATGGGGGTTAAGTTAATTATGCACATTAGGGCCAGCCTCCCTCCCTTGCTCGGTGTGTGTGTGTGTGTGTGTGTGTGTGTGTGTGTGTGTGTGTGTGTGTGTGTGTGTGTGTGTGTGTGTGTGTGTGTGTGTGTGTGTGTGTGTGTGTGTGTGTGTGTGTGTGTGTGTGTGTGTGTGTGTGTGTGTGTGTGTGTGTGTGTGTGTGTGTGTGTGTGTGTGTGTGTGTGTGTGTGTGTGTGTGTGTGTGTGTGTGTGTGTGTGTGGTTTCACAACTATCAATATTTACTATATTCACGTTTTTCAAAATAGCAGTCGACTTGTCGTTATGTCATAATAAAGACACACAAAGAGAGGTGTACAACTGTATTATATTGGAACTCATACAGTAACATTAAACACTGCATTTTAATTTGTGTTACATGAGTAAATAACAAACAGTAACTGGACTCACCAAAATCGACAGCAAAAAACTCTTGTTTACATAAATGCCACGTAAATCCAGTGCGCAACAGCGCATTGCGAAACACTTCACTGTTCTCCACGATAACGTCCACCTTTCCATATTTTTGGTTTGGTTTGAACACCAACGCATCGACATGTGAGGGAAGGAGGTTTGATCGCTTTCGGGTGACAGTGTTGCCTGCCAGGGAAAAAACCCTCTCACTCGGGGTGTTTGTGGCTGGAATAGCCAGGTAGCTCCTCGAAAGCGGGGGAAGCGGTGCACGTTTTCTGCCCACCACTCCAGTGGATTATCCATTGTGGGGATATGCGGTGTCCGCTGGCAGTAATCCCGTAGCTCATCATCCGCATCACTGTTGACCCGTGTTTTCTTGCTTATCGTTTGCCTCTGTTCAGTGCTGACGCCGGTCCGTTGCTCACTGGTGCTAGCATTACTGCTAGTGCTAGCTGTCGGGAGCGGGTGTCTCATCTTCAGATGGTTGCGCATAGCAGATGCATTTGTATTGTACTTCAGTACAGCTGTACACAACTGACACTTCACTGTGGAGTTGGTTACATCTTCGTTGAAGTACTGCCATACATAAGAATGTCGGACGTGTTTTGGAGCATTTTGCAGCACCTCGTTTACCTCCATTTTTTTCACAACTAGTTGACTAGGGCCTACAGCGCCGAGTAGTGGTAAAGGTAGTCGACTAGTCGATTAGTTGGTGAAACCCCTAGTGTGTGTGTGTGTGTGTGTGTGTGTGTGTGTGCCTGTGTGTCTGTGTGTCTTGGGATGCCGAAACTCTACCTTTAATTAAACACAGATGCATTGAAGGAGAGACTGTCTGTCACACACACTTTTAACAGCAGATGCAGAATCGCGTGGGCACATACATACGTACATACTCACACACACACATAATTGAAGAACATGAAAGAGTGTAAGAGACTCGGCTGTGTGTGTGTGTGTGTATCTATGTGCGGCCTTAAAATGATTGGCTGATGTGTTGTGTGTTTAAATGTTTGTGTATTTGCAAAGCAGTTTAAAAAGTGTTTTATAAATTCATATTTTTTTATTTCTTTCAGCTTTACAATATATATTTGTTCTGATTTTGTTTGTTTATCTGCCCACGTCTCGTAAATGTCCTCCACACCTCTGCTTCTTTTCAACATAAGAGCTGTGTAGAGTTGTATTTCTTACTGTTATTATGACAATATTTGATCTCCCCCCAGACATTTTATATCATCTCCCAAACATTTTAATTTCATTTGAAAAATCTATTCCTAACATAATCTTGTTATGTATTGCCCTTTGAAACGGAAATTATTGGAAATTATTTAAACGTTATATTAAATTACATAATAGTGCATAGGTAATAATAATCTGAATTTAAAATATTATACATTAACAACCACTCTAATGCCTAATGAACATTTATTTTGGTCACTTTAAGTACTTGCTGACTTCAGTAACTGTTGTTAAGACTTTTGAAAATAATCTCTACAGTGGTTTTTATTGGCTTTAGTAAAAAATCGAATTACTATTACAATGTATTAACTTTTAAAAGTTTCATTTTGTACAACATTGTTCCATTTTGACGTTTTATGAACATGGTTAAATCATTTTTATTCAACCAAACTCTTAAATCTTAAACATTTACATTTTTGAATAGTTTCCAAGCTCAGTTAAGACTACTATATCATTGATTTGAAGGTTTTCTTTAATTCTATTTCTAATAAAGATTATTTTTGGCACATTTACATATGCCAGCCTCATATTTAATTTAGCCTAATTAAGGACAGAAACACAGCAGTTTTCTCCGTGTAAAACAGAGGGGTTTGTTATCCTTTCAAGCCTTACACTCAGAAGCCTTTTCTCTCCTCTTTGTCTCTCGGTCTCTCCTGTGCCGCAGCCTCATTTTTCATTAGAGGATTGCCCCATTATTTCATTTCTTCTGATAAACAGACAAGAGATTACTCACGAGAAATACTAAATACAGAGCCGGACCGATGGGATCTCCCCTCATATGTAACGCTGCTGCGGTATGGCTGAGGGCTTCATATTTCCTATTTCTCTCTATTATATATATCTGGCAGAGTTGTAGATACAAGGTGTGTGTGTGTGTGTGTGTGTGTGTGTGTGTGTGTGTGTGTGTGTGTGTGTGTGTGTGTGTGTGTGTGTGTGTGTGTGTGTGTGTGTGTGTGTGTGTGTGTGTGTGTGTGTGTGTGTGTGTGTGTGTGTGTGTGTGTGTGTGTGTGTGTGTGTGTGTGTGTGTGTGTGTGTGTGTGTGTGTGTGTGTGTGTGTGTGTGTGTGTGTGTGTGTGTGTGTGTGTGTGTGTGTGATCAGTAATATATATTAATTAGTTGATATATAAAAAAAGCTTGTTTTTGTGGGAAGAATGTAGACAAAGTAGTTGCATCGCTGACAGAAATGTTGGGGAAATAATAACTTACTTCTTACTGAGAGGGAAGAGTCACAAACACGGGCCAGTGATGGCTAACTGGGAATACAATAAATAAACAATAACCACACCATATCTATATCTAAGATGATTCATATTTTTTTTCAAAACAGTGCCTCCATTGGCCACATTTTTCAGCCGTGGATAATAGAAAATGTAAAGATAGGGGCGGTGAAATATGAGCCGGTTTGGGGAGGTAAGAATGAGAAAAGATTAGCTTGAGATTAGAATAAGAGAGATGGAGGAGGGCAAAGAGTCTCGCCGTGTGTGTGAGTAGTTTTCGGAATGCAGTTTGCTGTGTGTGTGTTCGAGAGAGAAGACTTTGTTTTCCACATACCTCCATGACAGTAGAAATTGGACATCCTTGACCGCCTTACTCAGATACACTCGCACCTGCCCATGCATAGATTTTATTTTCACCTATCAAACCCCAAACCTTACTTCCTGTTTTAACATATTCAATTTGTACAGTCTGCTACATCCCAGGCTTTGCACATGAATAACCAAATGTGCATTTTGTGCTATCGACACCATAGTTTTTGCATATTAATTTCCCTGTTTGTATCAGATAACCCACCCTGAGTTGTAGTTGTTTATTTAGTGAAGTTTATTTTCCTGCTGCAGTAGATCAGATGCTCTGCGAGTGGCCCCCAAGTCTTTAATTTAACAAGATACCCACCAAGGAGAGCCTGTTATGGCTGCTGCCCTACACCCTGAGAGTCATTAAGGTGAGGGAGACCCAGCTATGTATTAGCATAACCCGGGCAGAGCGACAGAAGGAGCCCAATGTCAGCGGAAAGATCCAGATCAAACACTCTGTTACCCCCAAGACGACTCTGGTTACCTCCAGCAGGAACCAGTAGCCCTGGGAACGTGTTACCGGGCTAAAACAGTACCAGCATGCCCACACACACAACATCCTTCCTTGTCTCCGTTACTGACCCACCTCATATTTTGTTAGCAACTTGATTCTCCCTCTTGTTATTATTTTACCATTAGCACTGCTTGCAGAGCTGACATATTATTAGTAGCAGCCTTCTTGACAGGACATTTTATTTATTTATCAAGTTTCTATTTCTTTTCCCTGACTGGGTAAAGGTCCACAATGCAACACTAACCAACGTCCCCCACAAGAAAACAAAATCAAGGTGCCGTGAGGGCCAGTCGCTCTTTCTTTCCAAGGATACTAGCTAACATAATTGTCATGCGTGTTACTTATCACATATGTTCTTGTATTTTCTTTTAAACTGAACCTCTAATTTCCCCCTGTTCTCATGGAGAATCAATTACTTTCTTGTTTTGCATCTTGAGTTTCAGGAGAACGTCTTCGGCCACAATTCCCAAATGTTTATCCTTTACTTTCTTTTTCTGTCTCTAGACATAAATATCAGAGACATTTTTATCTCCATTGACACATACATGGAATACAAGAGGATTTTTGTCAAAGCATTTGTTTTTTTTGGATGCAATTGAATATTGAAATGTGACAAACACAATGAATGAGAGTTACATTCAATAAGCACAGAGAAGGGTGTGTAAGCTATGACCTTAGTCAGGTGTCATCATAAGTTAAAACAGCATCAAAGAATTTGGATTCTATGAATTGAGTTGTTCTGTTCCGAATCAGGGCTAAAGTATCATTAGTTACATCTTTACTTTATAATGTTCACAATGTATTTGTGTCCTCACATTTGTGGGTCAAAAATCAAAGTTATGGTTGCGTTACATGTAGAAAGGTCATTTCAGTCTCACAGCTGCCGTCGGTATGAAATCACACGACAACAATTTGGATTGCGCTCATCTTAAAATATAAGCCAAAATGCTTACTTCTCTGTTCATATAAAAAGCTCTCTGTTATATATATATATATATATATATATATATATATATATATATATATAGATATCTTTTTTTATCATAGTGGTACAAAGTGGCATCTGCTTTGCTTTAGAGGAGAGCCGAGCGATCCGCAGTGACGGACGTGGTCGGCTCATCACGCAGGGCAAATTTACTTTAAGTTCTGCCGCGTCCGTGTTGCTTCAGATCTGTCACGGGATCTCGTTGACGTTGCTATAGCTCGCTGTTGTTTTGTTTTCGGGACTTAGAGAACCAAACACTGGGACAAGGTATGATGAATAACGCTCTCTGACAGACAGGGCCTGTTGTTGGTGGACATGGCTGGCAGAGGGTGTGTGTGTGTGTGTGTGTGTGTGTGTGTGTGTGTGTGTGTGTGTGTGTGTGTGTGTGTGTGTGTGTGTGTGTGTGTGTGTGTGTGTGTGTGTGTGTGTGTGTGTGTGTGTGTGTGTGTGTGTGTGTGTGTGTGTGTGTGTGTGTGTGTGTGTGTGTGTGTGTGTGTGTGTGTGTGTGTGTGTGTGTGTGTGTGTGTGTGTGTGTGTGTGTGTGTGTGTGTGTGTGTGTGTGTGTGTGTGTGTGTGTGTGTGTGTGTGTGTGTGTGTGTGTGTGTGTGTGTGTGTGTGTGTGTGTGTGTGTGTGTGTGAGTGTGTGTGTGTGAGTGTGTGTGAGCCATTACTTGAATTAAAATGAAAGACAGTCTTTCCATGGAGTTTCTCTAAACATTTCTGTCTTTTGATTGTGTTCAGCCACTCTCATAAGGCTGTTTGGAAGAGGCATTACGGTTGATTGTGTTTGGATTTAAATGGATTAAATTACTTTGAGAAAATTAGAATACTCTGACTTCGTAGTTCCATCATTAGCAACTCGGAAGATATGCCTGACTCAATGTGTGCGGCGGTTGTTTCCCATAAATCTAACATCTGGATTAACATTGAACATGTCCCATTCATCTCTGATGTCTTAATGTCTTTGCCCCCTCGACGTTAGCCACATATCCTTGATTCTCACCAAGCCTACCAACGAGCTAACCTGTTGGAAAAAAGAGATTGATTTTCAGAACTTCGCCGAAGTTAGAGTTACCAAAGTGCTGCGGTCAAAACTGGCTCTTCATTGTGAAGCAGAGTAATCTAGCCTCCCTAATGTTTGTTTACGGCTGCAGCAGGTGAATTGATCCAGATTACTTGGGTAATCTTGTTGCTTTAGTTAACAGAAACCAGCAAGCTAAATTTGCTTGCAGTTATTGAAAGTGATAAAAGACAGCGCTGAGTGACAGCGAGTGAGACACTATTGTCATCAACAGGCCTTTCAAAAACGGCCTTAGAAATAAATGAAAACATCATAAAAAGCTTGAATTGATCAATGTTAAACATGATTTTTATTGAAATGTATTTATTTAATATTGAGGCTCACTTAAATAACTAAAAGGCTTTGAAATGCTTGCAACTTTTGCATTTGCTAGGTGGAACAATTCAACATGAAAAGAAGCCACGCTTTGACCGTTTTTATTTTGACTAACCTTATAATTTGTTATGTTTATTGACATTTTGCATCTGAGTTTAAAGTCTAGAAACAACCCAGACCATGCGTTTGTACTCTGCATTTGTTGCAATGAAATCCTTTTAATGTTATCAACTAGATGAATGTATTTAGAACTCCCATTTTACCCATAGTGCATGTTAGGTTTTATTGCTACATTTCCAACAACTTTCTAAGTCCAAGTTAAGAGTTGGTGTAAAAACTTCCTAGGAAACCTCCCTCTCACTCAAGGTCGTAGTCCAACTTCTGTGCTTTCATTTGGTTTTCCGTACCTCCTCTGAACCAACTTGGTGTACAAATCTGCAGTTAACATTCTGCTCTGGAAGCTAAGCAGAAAGATTTTCAAAGCTCCGTTTGGCACGGGAAACCGAAGCTTCCTACGACACCCCTTCGCAGATGTCAAAGCATTGTTTATCTAGTTAACACTTGTCAGTCGACGCTCAAAAACCCTTCTGTCTAATTAGAGACGGAGTCATTGTCATCTGTCTCGTAATGAGGAATCATGAAGGCTGTTTTTTCTCTCTCTGATATTTCACCGTGCCTACAAATGAACAGGGGACGCGTTTCCATATTTTAAGGCAGCGCTGTAAACAGGGTCGCCAGTTTTTTTTTTTTTTACATGCACTGTCAATTACCCAGCGGCAGTAGCCTCGCAGATACAGCAGAGCACTGGCTGGCTGACTGGCTTGTCTCTTGCAAACCTGTGAAATATGATTTACATTGAGAGCATGTTGTAGCAAACCCTAGCCCACGGTATGCATATTCCCCCATTGTTTGTGACAGTTGGTTGTACCTGCGCCGGGGGGGAAGAGCGCCAAGTAGGCATCCGACTTTGCATTTCAGTGGCTGAGCTCAGGGTCAGGAGCACATCTGGTTGACTGGGAGCTGTGTGTGTGTGTGTGTGTGTGTGTGTGTGTGTGTGTGTGTGTCATTTCTGTGTTTCAGATTCACACACATACACATTCACTTGTTGCTGTGCAGCCGCGGCACACGAACAGCACACCCAGCACACCGGTGCACTCCTACACAAACAAACAAACAAACACACCTGCTGCTCCCGGCAAGTCGCTCTGAAAATCAGCCGAAGGAGGGGAGGCAAACAAAACAAACAGTTTAATTTACATGACAGTAGCCTGCTTTACATTAGCATGCGTGGCAATGATAGAGTGAAGCTCTGCTGGAAACAGCAGGTAATGAAAAGTGATGGTCCTATTTGCGGTATAGTGTAAGTACAGGGATGGGAAACTCGAGCAGTCAGAACTAATAGCCGGCACTGAGCTGCATGTCTCTCAGAGAGTCCTTTCAGTGTGTTGGTTTAAACAAATAAATAATCCACTCTCCCATTACTTTCTATAAAAACTAATTTTCCAACACTGCAGAATAAATACAAGCAATTTGTTGTGGTGAAGAATTCAAGATGTGTACATGTGTTAAGTGAAGAGAAACGTGTGTTTTTTAATACCACAAACTTTCCTCCTTTTTAGATGGAACATGAAATGTTTATGCAGTTTGTGCAGAAGAATTCAAGTGCAATTTTAACGAGCAATTAAATTCATCAATAAATAAGTAAACAGTGTTTTTGCCGGTTTGTAATTGTGCTGAATGGTATTTGTGTCTAAAGCCCGCTGTGTTTGTACTTGGAAAGCTTTATTTTGGAGGACATTTACACCATGCATGTGGAATGTGTGTGTGTGTGTGTGTGTTTTGGTCTGGTATGTTTGATTTGTACAAATGTACCGTGCACGCTTGTGTTTTTGTAGATGATAGCATACACTCATCGTGTCATGTATTTGTAGTAATACTATTTAGGTGTGTGTGTGTGTGTTTGTGTGTGTGTGTGCTGGCTCCAGCGGTCTGCTCCTCATGTAAAGAGATAGCATCTTCCCACAACAGATCAATAAGGGAATATTTCGAGAATCCCTGCTTCTGTCTCCGATTTAACCCAACCTTGTGTGTGTGTATGTGTGTGTGTGACTGTGTGTATGTGTGTGCGTGACTGTGTGTATGTGTGTGTATGTGTGTGTGTGTGTGTATGTGTGTGCGTGACTGTGTGTGTGTGTGTGTGTGCGTGACTGTGTGTGTGTGTGTGTGTGTGTGTGTGTGTGTGTGTGTGTGTGTGTGTGTGTGTGTGTGTGTGTGTGTGTGTGTGTGTGTGTGTGTGTGTGTGTGTGTGTGTGTGTGTGTGTGTGTGTGTGTGTGTGTGTGTGACTGTGTGTATGTGTGTGTGTGACTGTGTGTATGTGTGTGTGTGACTGTGGGTGTGGGTGTGTGACGAATATACAGACTGACAACCTCACTTGTGTTCTGGTGGTTAGCTTGAACTTAGCTGCCATTACTGAACCTATTGGCATATTATCAGACTCAGAAGAGCCGCAGAACCATATTTAATAATTTCTTCATCAATCAATCCAAAAATCGCCTATCGCCTCAACCGTTTTTGAAAATGTTATAAATCTAATCTCTTTTTTATGATGCCAGAACAGTAGTGTCCTCAATGGAAACAAACACACACTTCTACTGTAGCTATGAAACATTGACACACACATGTGGACACACTCCACTCACACACCACCCCCACTCTTCACGTAGCTCATCTATGCTTGCAGTAAATTGTCCTAAAGGGACAAAGCCACAGATGATTTATGGTTCCAGATATGAGTAGATCCCAAGTATTATTTTCCCATTTTTTGCATGCGGCGCCTTAAGTAGGAGACAGTGGTCATTAACGACTGAATAAACTGCGTGTTCCCTACTTATTAAAAGTAGAGCTTCATGTTTCCTCCCCATTACTGTCGCGGCGGCAGCGTCTTGGCAAGAGAGGACAACCCGCCCTGAGTGAGAGTGAACATATTTATCTAAGGATCTGGGACATGACGATATGAAGATTTGTTTTGTTTTAAAGGCAAGGCATGTGACAGAAAGTGTGGAATGGACGTTTTCTGCTAAATTAAAGCCTTGACTTGAGTTTACCCGGATAACAGAGTGTTGACGACAGACGAAAGTTTGAGATGAGTCGAACCTAAAGTCGTTGAACAAAAAACATCATAATTCTAATATGATGTCCATCTTTGTGCTACTTCGCCTCCTCTGCATTGTGGTTATTGCACTACATCCATTTGCAGCACATTTCTCTTGAATGCTACATTAAGATAAAGTCCAACAGTTCCAATTTGTCCAACATGGGGTTTATGTTGGACACAATGCCCTTTTTGTGGCCGTCAGAATGATGTGCTTTTGTGTAAAGAAACTGATCAAAACAATGATTAGAACAAGGAACCTTATTATTTCCACTCTATTGAAGTAAAATAAAGTCATTTATTTTGAGTGAAATTTTTAGTTGGAGATTAGTCAAATTTAAGAGACTTGGACATTTTTTAATTTTTTTTTGTAATTTAAAGTTTTGGTCATATTTCGACTTTATTGAGCGAAATCAAGTCATTTCCTTTACCATTATGAAGGCGAGGTTGTCTTACTTAAAGGCCCTGTATAGCGCACAGTTCACTTTTTACCATACCTTTGACCTTTTGACTTTCTGGCCTTCTGCTCATGAGAGTATTCAGCCCTGTTGTTATAGTTTGCACACACACCCTTCATGTCTGGCAGAGGTTGAACACACACAGTTCAAGGTTATTCTTCAATTCAGCTCAGTCCAGCTCACAGATAATTGTCAATAAAATTGATCCAAAAACTCCTCATATTTTTCCTTCCTCCTCCTCCTCCCCCCTCCCCTTTACACTTCCCATGACTCCCTCACTCCACTCTCCTTTGCCTCTGTCCTTCTCTTTTCATCTTAAGCCAGATAAGTCTGCCTCGACTGCCAAGAGCACCGAGTATCACTGCTACCAACCCCCCCCCCCCCCTCTTATGTTCTTCTCACAGTGCACTGAAGCAATGTCGCAATTTCTCAGGGAGTTTTGATGCCTGGATGTCTCCTGTCCGGGTCCATCTCGTCTGAGCTGCAGCGGCGGCCCTATGCGAGCTGAACTTCGCTGCCTCGCTGCAGGTCAGCCTTCACGGCCGATTAGTGTCGAAGCGCCACTTTGGTCACAAGTTGTCTGGAGCGCTTATCGTGAAGATCAACAGCGATCAGTCTCGCCGCTGCGCTCCCTCTCTCTCCACATCTCCTCCCTCTTTCTCTCTCCTTTCTGTTTTCTGCCCTCTCCCCTTTTGGCATTACCACCCTTCCCCCCTTCCATGTTTTCCCCCTCAAATCACCATATTTCCATCTATATCTTATCATTGTCATCCTTTCTTTTTCTCCCACCTTCCCCCCATGCTGTGTCTCTTGCCTGATCCAAACAGGCTAAACATGTTTTTTCCTTCCTAACAACTCCTCCCTTTCCGGAAAACCTCACGAGGTCAATCTAGATGTGAAGTCATAAGAAGTAACAATAGGGCCACATTGTTCGAGAAAATCCTGACTAACCGAACATAAGTTGTAAACATGATGTCAGATCGTTGTCCTTTTTTGTTGGTGTGATGCACTTAAAATGGGTAACATACAATGTTATTTTGTAAAGCATGCTAAAGAGGTTTCTTACTAGAATTCTTAGAAACGAACAAGGCTAATGTTTTGCACATCTTATTTATTATTTGAACCACTGAGTGGTTTTGAAAAAAAAACAGACTTTTCAAAAGACTTTAAAAAGACTTGTCACTGCTGTAAACTTTGTCCGCTCGTTATAACATAAGAAGTCTCTAAATTGGTCTGTGTCTAGTCAACTCAGTGTTTGCCACCTTTTGCAGTAAACACTTTGCTTTATTTGGCCCACGAAACGCCTTGTTTTGGTCAGAAGACACATATTCAGTTTGTGTTCATAAAACCCCCCTCCCCTTTCATGCATATCTTTCCATCCCTCCGTCTCTCAGTGTCTCTGTGCGCCGTCAGGCCTCGTCTGTGGCGAGCGCGGAGACGAGTCATGCTTTGGCCTGTCAGTGCGGCAGCTAGTGTCAGTATCAGGAGCGGCTGGTTCCTCTGACAGCACTGGAGGGGCTGCTGGTCCGAGCAGAGTGCAGCCGTCAGCCTGTGACACGCTCAGTGTCACCGATCCCCTCCGTCTGGTGACATGGCATCCCCTCCTCCTTCTCCAACCCCAACCACCCCATCCTCGTCTTTGCCACTACACCCCCTCTAGCCATTGGTCTTTTCACTGCCACTCCACAGTCAGTCAGTCCCTTACTGAGGACTCTTACATGTGTGCGTGAAAACCGATACCACTGTTTTGGATTGAAGGCGACAAACGTGTTAACAGTTGATATCCTGACACTATCTTTACCTTTCATCATTTTCAGTAGGACATTGTTGTTAAAAAATAAAGTTAGAATGACAGATGGAGAGACGGAGGGATAGATGGATGGATATATAGATGGATAGAGAGCCTCTGTGCTCAGCAGGACTAAATATGTGTGTGATTTAATCTGGCCTTGGCGAGTGTGCAGCAGTGACAAATGGATGCTCACTATGAAACCCCCTCATCCAAGAGACAGTATTAGTTTTTGCTTTAATTACCAGCAGCAGTAATGTTTCCTATCCATAACTGTCGGCCCTGCTAGAATGCCGCCTGGCAGAGGGGTGAGGGCCTTGTCTCTTCTCTCAGTGGGCCTCCTGTCTCTTCCACCCCCCCAATCCGTCTATCCTCTCTCTCTCCCTCCCCCCCACCTCCCTCCCATCACCCTCTGCTTCCGCCCGCATCTTTCATTTCAATATTTCAATATTTATGCCTCATCTGAGAAAGTTCAAAGTCACAGTAAGGAGGCTTAACTTTCTCCCGCCTCCCCGCCGACAAGCACAGGACCCTGCCTGGTGGACGGGGGAGGCTGTGCACGCCTCCCCTCCCCTACGGTGGTCACTGCTGACGGAAAGGGAGAGGGGGGGCCAGGCTCGGATGAGGAGACAGACAACTAGAACTTCAGTGTAACCAATACAATGACACAGACAGACCTTAGATTTTCTTCACTGATTTGTTTGGAGATATGAGCTTAAAAAGTATAAATGGTGTCACCCAGGTTGTGACGGACATGTACCAAATGGAAGGCCAGTTGTTCGATCCCCATCCCCTGCAGTCAATATTCAGATTGTCTTTGGGGCGGGATACTGTATTGTAATGTAATACAATATTAATGCATCTATTCTTTAAAGACAATCATTCTATTCTTCAAAAAATCATTGATTTTATAAAAAAATCTAGATTGCATCAAGCCTTGTTGCTCAATATTTATAAGCCAGTATCATTCCATTGGTCTGACACAACACCCGGCACCCTCTGCAAATATTAGCTTGCGCAACATGTAGCACCTCATAGGTCCAGGGGTAGCGCTAAGGTCCCATGGGTGCCTGTCTTGGATGTGTTATCCATGTCTGATCTCATGTCACTGGGCTGAGAACATTTTTTCTGAGGGTTTGACTGACTATGCCTTCACAAAATCCAGAGGCAGTTTTTTAATAAATAAAGAGTCTGGCAAGTCCGTCCTTTGCCATAAAGATCTTTTGACAGCCGGCGTCTGGTAATAGATTAGCCTAATTACAGCTTCCCTGAGTTCAGATCACAACGCCACATATTCAAGCCTGTCGCTCTAATAGCCATTACAGCCACTGCTCTCCACTCCCCTCCTGTTAATGTAAAGTTGTAAAGAAAGAGGAAAAAAAGAAAAAAGCCAAAAGGAAAAGGTCGTCCTGATTTGCATGCAAGCCTTCATTAGAATATGCGAATATGCTAAGGACCAGAGCTGGCGCTTTGCATGCGCAGGTGATGAATGGCCAGCACATCGCGGAATAGGCCGAGACGGAGGCTTCGTCACCCTCATCTGCATAGCGTACTTTATTTACCTATTTATTTATTTATTTACATTTGAGTGCTTGCTCTGTGATACGTCTCTTCTGTGTGTAGAATGTGACTGAGGAGGACCTTTTGCAATTTACCCCAACCCCTTCTTCCTCGACACTTCAATGACACAAGGCTTTATTAAATGGCTGAATGAGATCTTCACAAGGTTTTCTTTGCTTTCGGGGAGAGAAAAAAAGAGGCTCGCACTGTAAATCTTCTGCGTTTGTTTACCACTTTATGCATTTCAGCAAGGACTTAAACAAGCGTTAGGAAAAAAAAGGTAGAAATTGGCTGTTTATTGAGCGGTGATTCAACCTGTGGAGCATCAGAGAGCGTCAGCAGTGGGAGGGAGGCCAGTGCTCGTTTGAGTGAAACCTTTGCAGAGTTTTCTTCTTTTTTTCTTTGGTGGTGGGGGGTGTCGGCAGCGGTGGGGTGTAGGGCGAGTTTCCAGAGAGAAAGTCTTCTCTTCACTCTTCTCTGTTGCCGGGGCGGCAGATGGTGGGTGTCAAGACAACGGCAGCAATAGCCAAACAAAGACATCCTTTGTGTGTGTGCGTGTGTGTGTGTGTGTGTGTGTGAGAGAATGCATACTTTCTGAGAGGTGTAGAAGTGCAGTAGCTTCGAGTAGGAGGCAACAGCATAATAACACTTGAATGGTGCGTTGTATACATTCCTAAGCTGTACTCTTACTCAATCTCCAGAAAGTACATTGTTTCATTTGACTCCAGACAGCTCACAGAGGAAATACTCCGTTAACTTACTTCTGGGTAAAAGTGAGATTCAATATCACCCACCGGAGAAGATGTCAGAGTGTGAACTTCCACTTTGTACAATCTTTCATCTCCATCAATAGCCGCGCTTCTTTGAGCCTAATAAGTCTTTCTTTGATAGGATCGCTGAATATTAGATTAGTACCGTAGCGGTTTATTTTGCTCCTCCGGAGTGTGACCTTAGCTGCCCTTCACCGAGGCGCGGGGATAATGAGAGTGGTATCTGGCCAACAGACAGGCCTGACACCCCAGCTACGCCCTTCACTCAGCCCGGCTGAGCAAAAACGTCAATACGGAGGCCTTATGTTTTATGGATTATCTGCTTTAGCAAAAAAACTATAGCGAGAGAAATACAACTTGCGCTTGTCATGTTGCTTCAGTTCTTTTTAATGTGGAAGACCACTCACTGAAACAACAGCGGTCAAAATTAGAGGCTGTCTCCTTTGTTTGTTTTCAATTTTCCCCTCTCGCTCCTCATTCTCCAGATTGCTCAAGTTTGAACACTATAGTTCTTTGAATAACCAAAGCTGACTTGGAAATAGTTTTGGGTTTTCAAAACAAGTTAGATTTTTTTCCTTTATCATAGATCTTTGTCATGCATGTGTGCTACTGTGTGTCTTCAACAAAGCCGGCTATTATAGATCTCCTGTGCAAATTAAACACGCTCCACGCCTCTAGACTTTTATTTTTATTTCCGGGATTAAATTATTTACTTTGATACTTCTCTTCCTTTTTTTAACCACTCATCCTTTCTTCCTTCTCTCTTTCATACATTTAATTTGTTCTCAGAGGACAGGCAGATACAGTGTACAGTAAACAGACTGAATAAATCATGTTTGGGTTTTTTTTTCTTAGGGGGGGTCTTAGGGATACTGTTGGTTTTTATCCCCAGGAGGCTCAGGGGAGGCTTGCTGTTGTAAACGGACCCAAGTGCAGCCCTGTTATCCGCAGTTTAATCTGCCCACTAGGGGCCAGAGAGAGGTCGAGGGGGGGGGGGGCTCATTGCTGCTCCCGGTCCCTGGAGGGGGGGTGCAGAGGTGGGGATGGAGGTGAGAGTGCAGGGTGGGTTCTTTCCCCTCAATTAGACTTTTTAACGGGAGATGAGCCCCTGCTGCGGTTTTTTCATGTTATAATGACGCCGCGGTCAGCTGGAAAAACTGGTTACAGTCACACCGATACATCAGTTTGACTGGCTGATTAAAAATATAATGCTAACATCAGCAGTGTTGTCTACCTCTGATTCAACACAGCAACCTCTCTAACAACACTTGTTTACTCCTGCTACTCTTTAAAAGGAGTCATTTCAGGCCAGCCAGAAAGGATCCAATGTGACGGCTTTGCAGCGTAGATCTTGAAATCAAAGCAAACACCTATAATCCTCCTAAATTAATGATATCAATATGTCCTTAAGCTGCATTCAGTGATGGACACTATTCGGGCAGAAACAGTTACTTTTAAGCATTAATAATGAAATGTTATGCTATTTAATATCAACACAAGACGCTAGCTGTTGGGGGCATCTTTATGATAGCTGAAGTCTGACCTTATCCCAACATTTAATACAGGCTTTCGAATGTTATCGGCCAATGGTCATATTATGCTGTCGTAGTATTGTTATCAAATTACTACAAATATACATTCAAGGATGTCAAATGATTGTGCTTAGTGCTAGATTTAGTGCTGAAGAGTACAAAGTACACAAACAAGCTCTCTTCTTATTTCTTCCCTCCCCACCATTCACTTCTTCTCCCAGCATATACACACACACACACACACACACACACACACACACACACACACACACACACACACACACACACACACACACACACACACACACACACACACACACACACACACACACACACACACACCTGAGACCTTCTAAGCATAAGGAAACCTGCATTACAAATTACTGCACATCATAGAAATTGTGCAGCAAGCTTTTTAAAATACCAGCGCTGCCAGTGAGGCGCTTTGTAATTTATCCCTTCACGGCTGTTAGCTGCGCCGCGCAACGGTGATTTATTTGGTTTAAGAGAAGTTTTGTTTAGAGAGATAATGAGCAGGACTTCTCTTTAATGATTTAACACGCCGCGGTGGAAAAGGAGAAGGGGGGAGAGAAAGCACATATATTTTTCATATCTTTAACTGCACTGCAGAGAGAAAGGGGAGAGATGCATTAGCAAGAGAAGCTAACGGCCTTTAACAACCTGCATTCTTTATTCATTTTGTTTTGTTGTTGAGACTTTTCTAAGCCTCTACCTAACGCAGCAGTATTTTAGTATGTTGGATGCATTTCATTTTAAATATTTCTCAAGACAAGTTCAGTCTTCATACCGGTTGGTGCTCTTTCTTTCTTTCTTTTTTTATCCAAGGTGTTTTTGTGCTGATTCCACACAATACTGTACAGCTCATACTACTTTGACAAAGCCACTTGTGTAACTGTTGGTACCTTGTTCCTCATACACCTCTCCTTTCATCTCGAAACCAAATATGGCATTATTCTCTCTTGTTCAGCATTTTCAAGTGTTTGCCCCCCTCACTTAAGATTTAAATCCCAAATTAAAGCAGTTAATTAGAAAATATAATGATGCTGAGTAGCATAATATGCAAACAGTGCTATGACGCTCAGAGGTGGGGGCTCCGTAACACTGAAACGGCCATGGGCGCATAACGATGATGATATCAATAATAGATTACTTCATCAATCGCTGTTCTCTGGAAAGATGGAAATGCGCTGTTGGGAAGGGACTTTTTATTTTTCATTATTATAATTTTTTTCTTCTCTTTACACCCTACCCTCCCTTTCCCGTAGCTTGAAAATGTCTGTTTCATCTCACATTAGGGTGTGCTCTGCATAAGTGCAGGTGGAACTTGCTCTCCCTCTAAATGATCCTTTAATGGAACAGTGTGCACTGGAGCTGGGAACTCTATGGGGCGCTGCCACTGTCGATGAGAACTCCGCCTCAATCAATCCGTCAAGCCCCATCACCTGCCTCAGCAGATGATCCAAAAACCCCTTTGGAGAGGCAAAGTGAGCTTTTTATGTACCTCCTCTAAGACTAAAGGACACACACGTGGGCGCGCTCGCACGAGCGGCGGCATCATAAGTGAGAGGTGTCTGTTTCACTCAGAGCCTTGACGTTGATCAGTCGTCGGAGAAACACTTTCTTTTATTTTTATCAGGATCATCTTAGAATAGATCCAGCGCCTGCTTCTCGCTCTGGCACTGGGATAGAAAACCAAATCAATTCGGATGTTTTATTTATTTATTTTCCCTGCCCAATATCTGTTACATTATGGGATGTTTCCATAAGCGGAACTCTTAGAAGCCTGAGCAATATTGATGCGAAGTCACCTCCTGCTTCCTTCAAACGAAGCGACAGCGCGCAAACTGCATTTGCCTCTGCTTCTCTCCCTACTTCACCCTCACTCCAGCTTATCCAGATAGTCCATCATGATTTTTCATAATCCTTCGTTTCCTTTTCTTTCCCTCCCGTGACTCTACATTCTCCATCTTTCCATCACCATCTATCTCCACATCTGAACAATCTGACACCACATTTAGTTCACCCCTTCTATTGCTACAGGCCTGCTTGTAGAACATCCATTAAACTCAGCAGAATCCCTTCTTTCTCTCAGTCCTTATTCTTGACGTCTGTCTGTCTGTCTCTGTCTGTCTGTCTTTCTGTCTGTCTGTCTGTCTGTCTGTCTGTCTGTCTGTCTGTCTGTCTCTGTCTGTCTGTCTGTCTGTCTGTCTGTCTGTCTTTCTGTCTGTCTGTCTGTCTGTCTGTCTGTCTGTCTGTCTGTCTGTCTGTCTGTCTCTGTCTGTCTGTCTGTCTGTCTGTCTGTCTGTCTGTCTGTCTGTCTGTCTCTGTCTGTCTGTCTGTCTTTCTGTCTGTCTGTCTGTCTGTCTGTCTGTCTGTCTGTCTGTCTTGTCAGGGAAGAAGTTGCTCTGTCTGTCAATACAGGTCTTATCTTTCCACTTCTTGTTCCTGTCGGTTTATCTGTCTGTCTGACAAGTCGGCAGCTGTCTCAGCGCTGCAGGGTTGCTGTCAGCCAAGTGTTGGTTTCTGTTCTTCTGTCAGTTCACCTGCCTGTCAAATCTTCTCAGATTAAACCTGTCAAACTACCTCCAGGTTTTTCCGCATCTCCAGCAAAGCTTTATAAAAAAATAAACAAGGAAGAAACACATTATGTTTACTCAGAATAGTAAATTAGTTGTGGCATTGAGGAAAGTTTTTTTTTTTTACGCTATAGGTCCCCCTCTTCAATGGAAAATCTACTCTTTGGGTGTTTCATCCTTAGAAATTAAACGTGCTAATGTTTGTAAAGCATTTCTTCTGTCATTAGATCATTGTTAAATTAGTTGTGATACCTCTGACAAAAAATTCAAAAAAAACGTGTGACTGACAGACACGCCTGTGGCAGCGTTCTTGCAAGTGTTTCTAAATTAAGACCACGTTTCCCATAAATCTTGTTGCTTCTTTTCTCACCCTGCATGAGCGTTGGATGCAATTAAATATGTCAAAAACGGGAAACCTACATTGTTGAAGAAGACAATGAAGAACGACAGAAAGTTATGGAGAGGAATGGCAAATAAAAAAAGTTTGGTGCAATAGGGAGGGAGTAGAACAACAAAGTGTGAGCAGAAGAGTAGCAGGGAGATGGATGGGAGGAGGTGACACAAGATAGTAGAGGAAGAAGATGGAAGTGAAGAGAGATGAAGGACGCTGAGACGGCAGAGGGGATGGAAGGGGGGAGTATGCGGAGGGAGCTACCTGCTGCTGATGGCAGTCAGAGTCAGTGAGGGATGGAGGGCGATCCAGCTGTGACATTAAAGCAGCAGGTGGAGGCCATCATTAGGACTGGCACAGGAGGCTGGATGAGCCCACACACACTCATTTCTTTGGGGCCCAGCGGACCACTGAAGAGCTTGTGTGTGTGTGTGTGTGTGTGTGTGTGTGTGTGTGTGTGTGTGTGTGTGTGTGTGTGTGTGTGTGTGTGTGTGTGTGTGTGTGTGTGTGTGTGTGTGTGTGTGTGTGTGTGTGTGTGTGTGTGTGTGTGTGTGTGTGTGTGTGTGTGTGTGTGTGTGTGTGTGTGTGTGTGTGTGTGTGTGTGTGTGTGTGTGTGTGTGTGTGTGTGTGTGTGTGTGTGTGTGTGTGTGTGTGTGTGTGTGTGTGTGTGCTTCTCCTCAAAAACAGCTGAAGCATAGTCCCATAACTTCAGAGCTCACCCCCACCTCCCCTTTCATCTCTCCCACATGGAATCCCTCTCCTTCTACCAGGTTTCGCCCGGCGAGGGTTGAGCGGTTCCTACATCTGGCATCCCTCGTAATGGTTTTTCAGTTACCTCTTAACCAATTACAATACAGCAGTTAGTTCGATTTCAGCTCATAGCTTTTCTTATGTTGCGTATGTGGTGGCACACAGAAGGTGGCAAAATTGATTTTCTACGGTTTTCAAAGAAAAAAACGAAATATTGTACTAACTATTCCTTATGTTTTGTCCTCTCAAGCCATAATTAGGACCAACAAATCGGAATCATTCACGCTACCTCCGTCCATCCGCGTCTTTCCTGGTTTAGTCTTCTGGTTGTATTGTCAACTAGGCTAGTTTTTCATCAATGCCAGAGAAAAGTATATCCTACCATGCAAGTTTACACTTGGTGAGAAAGGTTTACATTTACCATGCCAGTCTTGTACCTGATGCCACACACAATAAATCACTTTGCTTTGGATATAGCACAGACATTGGGTTTCTTTCACCCTTACTAACAGGGTGTTTTGACCCATGGTGGATGATATAATGGGCAAAGAGCTAGATAGTTGGAGGATATAGGAAGGGCAAGGGTGGTGCAGCAGAGCAGGTATCAAGCAGCTAGCCACGTACCATTCAAAGCATTCACTTCCCTTATATTGCACAACTTCAAGCATTGATATCATTTACAGGGGTGGAAGAAGTACAAATATTCTCCGGTACAGTTGTCATGAATGGAAAAATAAACTATAAAGACCAAAACACATGTTTGTACTAGGCTGTGTTTATTTCTGTTGATGAGCTTTTATACATAGAAGTCAATGGAGATTGACTCTCTTTTGGAGCCTGACTGAAGTGACCATTCAAGGAATGTACAGTTACTGGCTCTTCAGCATGGGCTTTATTTTTCAACCATGGAGGTTGCCGCTTGCTCTCTACCTGTAGATCAGTAATCCATACTTGTTCAAACAAAACCCATTACCTATAACTTTTTGAGGCAGCAATATAAGTGTAGCGATGTCAGAATCAAGTGAGAAAAAAAGACAAAGTGAACTGTCAAAACCTGAAGAAGCCATCTGAAAGTTACTCCAGCAAAGTTGGCAAAGTATGTCATGGTTCTATCTCAGCATGAGTTGTGCACAGCTCTCGAGAATGGGCGTGCATGTTTTTAGGGGTGGTGGGCTACGGTGCATCTAAGCCGAGTGCTGCTCCAGGCCTTTCCTTAGATCTCCCATCCCTTCCGGACCTGTAGATGGGCCTATCCAGGAACACCATTAGGCAAATGAAGTTGTTTGTATCAAATATTGACATGTTATCTCTTCATCATCAGGCGGCGAGAGGGAGGGGAGAGAGAAAGATTGTAACTGTGGGTAATTGAGCCGTGTCTCCCCTGCTTATCGGTAAAGCTCCGGCACGTCACGGACCTAACGAGCTGTGGCGCGCCGATTAGTCTGAAGGGAAAGTCGAACGTGAAACACCAGAGTCTCCGTCTTTCTCTTCCTTTCTTTTTTTTCATATCTGCAATGGATATTATGAGCCTCCCTGGAGGGCAGAGGCACAGCCTTATTAGTTCAATTCATGGGGGGGAAAAGAATTGATATGGATGAATGGCATGTTAAAGTATCCCTTTGTTACAATAACCATCAAGGCTGATGGTTGGGGCTGATGATGCAGCCCAAGGCAGCAGGACGACAAGCTGAGGCCTTGACCTGGATGGCAGAGGATGCACACACACCAAGGGCAGGGGGCTGATTACACAATGCCTTAAACAAATGGATGTGCCCCTTTAACATTTAGATATGGGATCTTTCCGTGTGTTGGTGTGTGTGCATGAGAGATAGGGTACTTGTGGATGCCTGTTTTTGTGAGAAGGATTGTATTTGTCTGAATTTGTATTAGTATGTGTATGTGTGTGCTGCATTTTATCTCAAGATTATCAGGAACAGTACTTTGGGTGTATTTTAGATAATCACATGGTGAATAGCTCATTATAAATGTGTTATCACCATTTATGCATGTTTTTTTCTAGTTTTGCATGATTTTATTGTGCATCTCTGTGAATATTAGTGTGTGTGTGTGTGTGTGTGTGTGTGTGTGTGTGTGTGTGTGTGTGTGTGTGTGTGTGTGTGTGTGTGTGTGTGTGTGTGTGTGTGTGTGTGTGTGTGTGTGTGTGTGTGTGTGTGTGTGTGTGTGTGTGTGTGTGTGTGCGTGCGTGCGTGCGTGCGTGCGTGCGTGCGTGCGTGCGTGCGTGCGTGCGTGCGTGCGTGCGTGCGTGCGTGCGTGCGTGCGTGCGTGCGTGCGTGCGTGCGTGCGTGCGTGCGTGCGTGCGTGCGTGCGTGCGCAGACTGTGCCAGGTGCCTCCACAGGGCATTACCCATCTTGCACTTGTGCCACTCCGAGAATAATCCAACTCAAATGGGCGAGATGAGAATCTCACAACATGCCAGTTTGATTTGTACCCCTCGCTATCAAAGAATGCTAATTAAAATCATATTTTGCATATGTCTTGTCTTTCATGCGCATATGCAAATTGCCCTCGTTGCCTTTCAGCACTCTGTAATTAGGTTTATGAAGGACAGCTGTAATACATAATTAACAGAAATGTTTGCAAGCTCTTTTTTCTCTCCACGTCTAAACACGATGACTTAAACAAGCATGCATGGAGTGTTCTATGGTCGGGCTCTTTATCTCAAATATATTGATTAATTCGCACCCACAACCCCCTTAGAAATATCTTAATTATGCTGTTTGTTTATTTATAGATGATGCCGTCAGTCAGCTTCCAGTGAGCCAGAGATGCTCAGCGTATCTTGCTATTTTCCCTGATTGGAGTTTACAAGATTTAGTCGTACACTCGCTCCCAGTTTAACTCGACAGGAACGTTCTGGACGGGCGGATAGATTGAGTTGGAGAGGATTGAGAAAAATGTAGAGTGATGATAGCGAGGCGAAACACTGGAACATGTTTGAATATGTATACGGTGGTGTTAGTTAGCGTCGGCCTCAGGGGCATGGATGACGGACGGGACTCCGGGGCCATGACGAAATGGAGGACAACAGCCGTGTTTGTTTGTGTGTGTGTCCAGGCGCTGGAACGGGGCTAAAGCTGACATAGCGACATAAATAGTGAAATAATTATGCTTTATAGAAGACTGACTCTTTAGTGAGAAGGAAGAGCTTCAGAAAGGCGCGGACGGGCCTTGCCCAAGAGAAAATAGAATAATGATTTACTTTGAAGAAAAAAAAGTGAAACCTCCAGGAAGGAAGAAATGGGAGGAGCAACAGAGGGGGAGGGGTCTACCCGAGTGTGTGCAGTGACAGTACCAACCACATGACTGTTGGTTCAACTCCCTGGGCCCCTTTCATGTAGCTCCATCCTCAGCTCTCAGATGTGGTCATTGTCTCTCAGTCGCACAATAATGGGAAGTGATGGGTGCTAAATGAAAAGGCCAGGGGATGAATACTCTGGTGAGGCAGCTTGGATGTCAGAGTAGTTAGTCCTGTCATCCGTTCATTATGTTTTCATATGCTGTTTAGGAGACACGGTAAACTCAGGGCCCTCAACGAAGTCAGGACATTGTGGTCACTGTCAAGCTACGGTACCCTGGTGTTTTTGACTGAGTGCGTGCGTGCGTGCGTGCAACCCCTATTTACTGCAGATACATGTGCAATTGAACCATTGCACGTGTGAACATATTTGTTTGACACATTGATGTATAACATGTGGAACTCTTTGCCTCGATTCTCTCTCTACCGTCCGACCAAAAAGGTGCTGGCAAAACAAAAGTGTTCCAACTTCGTCCTTCTCTTGTGGTGCGAACAGTTTATATACATTATTTTCTTTCTGCTGGTCTGTCATCTATTAACAGAACAATACTTTCTCCACCCAAAAAAGCAGTTTATGACCAATTGTGTTAAAAATTCAATGTCGAATGGGGTTTCCTGGGGAAAGTATTGGAATGTAAGAGTGGGATGGGTTCTTACTCTCATGCGAATCTTCGAAAGTATCTATCTATTTTTTATTTTTTATATGTCTAAAAAAGTAAAAGTAGAAAAAAATGAAAAACAGTTTTTTGGAGGAAAAATAACCAAATCCAAAACAATATTTTCTGTTACAAACAAAAAATGTGTTCACATCCATCTTGAATCGTTAAAATAACACCATGTCATTAATTTCAGTATATGATTGCAGAGGCTATCTTCAAGCCTTCAAAGTACTTTTATTATTGTATTGCTACTTTTGACATATTTTTTTGAAGTAAATAACAGAAGATCCGCACAATTGGAAGGCACCAATACTTGTCTACTTTTGAAACGTACTAAGCATGTTAAAGCAAGTTTTCTTTGTGTTTTGTAGATGGGCCTTTGTGATGAAGAAACACCTGAGCACCCACCTGCTTGGAAAACATGGAGTCGGACAGCGTAAAGAAAGGTAAATGAAACACTTGCAACCGCACCCACATTACATATTGTAACCTGCTGGAAGAAAACCAGTGTTGTAAAACTGCAAGCTAGTGCATTAGAGTTCTTAAAGACGTTTCTTTATCCAGTATCCCGACTGTCAAGTATTTTTAGCTTGTTGTGAGAGATACAGCAGGCAATTAGTTCTAGATTTCGGAGGATGACTCTTACAACCCCTATGGAGGTCTGCAAGCTTTTAAAGCAAAAAAGTCCCCTCTAGTTACAGTGATTTCAAGTTAAATATAACTTGAGAATCCTCCCTTCCCCTAATGAGTTAAACGGCTTTCACTCATTCTGTCTGTCTCGGTCTCTTGGTTTCTCTGTCAAACTTTATCTGCCTCTCTCCCTCATCTTACTTTTCTGCCCTCCCTCTTGAATTAAGGATGAATGATGTTTCTTTTACCATTTTTTTCTCTGCGTATGCGTGTGTTTCCTGTGTATGTGTAATGTCTCCCGCTTGGCCCTGTCTATCAGAGCCAGAGCCCTGCTGTCAGCCTATGTGTGTATGTGTGTGCAAAAAGAAAGATGAGGAGATGAAGTTGTGAAGCCCCCCCCCTACCCTGACAAGCCAAAATGAGACGTTAAACACCTCTCAATCTGTCAAGCGAGCTGCTAAAATAGAAACAGACCCGCTTTTTCATTACTCCACAACCAAATTGATACTTTTGGCAACATGTGGTATTAGATATGACATGTGTCGTCAGATATGGAAGTAAGCAAGACGACCAGATGCCTCTCCATCTCTCTGACATTATCAAGTCAATTCCTGTCAGCTGTTCGTCTGGATTAGATGGAAACACATCCTCATATCCTCAACTGCTTCAAGTCTATGTTTGATCCACAGCTTTTTGTTGTTGCAACCTTTACTGATCCAAGGGTAGCTGACACTTTGAACTTGGTTACATGTGTCTTCTCATCTGTAACATGTTCAGGGCAAACAGTATTCTGCTGTTTGCCACTCATGACTGACCCGGCACTTGAACCTTTGACCTCCCAGTCCAACATGCTTCTGTTTTCCAATTGGCTAATGTCCACTTGTTAAGGAAAAAAAAAAAAAACATTTATGTAATTCACTATCTTAGCCACAACATACAATGCCAGACAACTGCAATAACCTCAGATATGAGTTAGCTTTATAGACACATGGATGTTGAAGGCAGAAACAAGCTGCTATAACTGCAGTGGAATGTCATTGATATACCCACACAGAAACATCTTATTTATATAAAGGATTTAAATGTTTTAATCTTTTCTTGCAATTTTCTCAATGCTACATTTTGAATGTGCTGCTCAAATAATAAACTTAGGAAACTGAAAGTAAAAACTACAAGACACTTCGCCTATAAATCAATTACACTTTTAAATATCTTCATTTAATTATTGTTTGCATTGTTAGCATACAGGTATGTTGCTGATCCCCTGTTAGCTTGTCAGTTGAGCTGCTCTGCATATACTTCCTGACCCTAATTCAACTTTAACTTTAGCACGTTTCGTACTCTTTCATGACGTGGCATGTTTTATATGATTACATCGCAAAAAATCATGGATGGCATGCTAGTGGATTTACCATCCGCTTAACTTTGTATCTTATAGAAAGTTAAGTTGATGAAGGTTACTGTACACTAACATTTCACTCAACATAGTAGTATTTTAAGACTTAATGACTTTCACATATTGGCTAATAATCTGCCAGAAGATGCAATTGCTGATAATGAGCAACCTTAAACATTTTTGCTCTAACTAGTTTTGCCACCACAGTAATGGTGGCGACAGTAGAAAGTACAACACTTACGTCGTCCAATAAAATACGATATGTTGGCCGGAATATCTCTGCAGTTCCACAGTATTTTAACACAAATGTAGCCTTTAACAAATATTTTGCTTCCTGCGATGTTAATATTGCACTTGTCCATATTGCGTTTCCAATCTAAAAATGTTTTGATCAAATGTTCATCCACACAAGTGGACCCTTGCTCACTAGGAAATGCTGCTTATCTGAGATGTACTGTTTTGGCCCACCAACTTAAGTTAAAGCAACTTATGAGAGAGGAACATTCCTAAAGACCTTTGTGATTGTTGGTATTTGTGAAAGTGGCTGGGCAATAGAGGCATTACGCTGTAATGTCTGTGCTCTTTAATAGTCTTGCTCATTGTGTGTATTATTGTCAATCTGCCCAGCATCATAACATCAAACACACACACACGCACATATAGAACTATATCATCCACAATTCCATACAGCATAAAGCATAAACACACAAACTGAACGCTGGCACCTTTGTTTCATCCCTCCGTTTCCTTTATTCTTTTTTGCTGCGCTCACTCATGCACACTCAAACACATGACCACCGTGCACATGTACACACATGCACGCACACTTCCACTGCACACACACTTCAGAGGGAGGACGGCCACAAGGTTTGTTCTATTTAAACCTGTAAAACACAGCGTCATCATTTTCCTGACAGTCCTGCAGACAGAATTTATCTCATCATTAATTAACCATCAGATTTCCAACACAGTGCAGCTTAATTAGCACAAGGTCATTGGGGAGGGCTTATTAAGTGGAACACATTTGGGCAAGTGTGTGAGAGGAGGCAGAGGACGGAGAAGGAAAATAAAAGGAGAAGATGGGTAGGGAGAGAGTGAGGTGGGATGTCAAAGAGATAAGCAGAAAGGGAGGGAAGGAAGGAGGAGAAAAAGAAAGGAAGTGTTTGTCTGTGTGTGTTTGGTCCAACATGACAGTGCCAGCTCAATGATTGATAACTGCACCGGTTTTGAAACCTAGAGACTAGGACAGTAGCTGAGGGAGAGAAAGAGACAAGGATGGGGAAATGTGTGTGTGTGTGTGTGTGTGTGTGTGGGGGGGGGGGGGTTGGTTATCTGAACCGGCAACTGGGGACCAGTGGGGGGGTGGTTGAGAGGCGATGGGGGTTGCTGGGGGGAGCCAATTGCAAACATATGCTGGCTGGCAGGCGGTGGAGAGATGGATTGCTGTGGGACAGTGTCAGAGAGGCAGTTTCATCACCATCTCTACGGCCCCGTTCACCTGGTATTTTTAGAACACTGGGGAGATCTGTTAGTTAAAGGAAGGGAGGAAGGGGAGGAGGAAAAGACTTGACTAGCCGTAGGAAACGCCAGGCTCCACTTAGACAAATCCGTCCGGGGCCTCAAAGTTATTTTGGGTGGGTATCTGCGAGGAGGTCCCGCAGTCTTTAAAAGGCTGAGAGTGCTGACGATTTTGAGTTTCACTGTTTCACGTTGGTTAATCGACTTAACTTTATTGATCTGAACATATCCCTAATTGACATTAGAATTAAGATAGTGAGTTGCCTTAGCCCAACTCCCAGGATTATGTGTGAGTTTTGTTTGTTTGTTAAAAAAAACTACTGGCCTAATCTCTTAAAGGGGCCCTACAGTATAATGCTCATTTTCAAGTTCATATCAGTATTTAGTGCTTCTACTGTTTTCCTGCTTTAATGTTCAAACACGGTTTGCTGGCCGGTCGGCTCTGTTGTGATTGGTCAACTGCTTAGGGATGTCCTGTGCCTGAGCCTATCAAAAGAAATGTATGTATTTCAAAGTAAGACTAAAGGCGTAAGTTCACCAGGGTTGCCAAAACATGCCTAGAGGTATACATATATTCAGCTGTCCACCTTATACACCCTACTGCAATCAAAACCAAACCAAGCACTTCCTTTTCAACCTGCACATGATCTGTCATATGGAGTTTACTCTCAGCTCACCAGTATGTTTTTAGTATTAAAGAAACCTATAAAAACACAAAAAGTCATGTTAAAAACACACCATTTATGATGTTATGTCTTTAACCATACCTTTTTATATAACCAAATCCCAGTGTCACGTCACTATCAGTTCCCACTAATGAGTGTAGCAGGCAACAGTGGTCAACAAGGCTAAGATTAGCTCCTCATATCGTTGTAACCCCACGGGGGAAGAGGAAGGAGAGGAGGACTCAGGAGGGGAGGATGGGTGAGATGACAGACTCCGACTATCTGACAGGTTCAGGGTGAGAGATAGAGGGAGGGAGAGAGCTGAACTGTTATAAAGTGACACAACTGGGTCTTCGTCTCAGTCACACCACCGCTCCTCACTGCGGGCTCTGAGCGCATACGAGGGCTTTTTGTCCTTTTGTTTGCCTGTGTGTTTTCTCGTGGTCGTGTACTTATGAGGGCCACATGTCCTCACAAACCTTCTATTGCATGTTGCATTACAGCTCAGGATTATATTAAAAAGTCACTTTTTTTTCACCCATGCCTCACTGATTTGAATTATCCGTATTCCACTATTTCATCTTGAAATATAATCTCCGTTATTTAGTTAATGGGGCCACGATCTGAGCAAGAATGGTTGCATAGTCTTCAGAATCCTTAAAAAGTATACCCAATAGTTTGATTTGATTGATTTTGATTGAGTGTCGCACATCATGAAGCCTTTTCCGTTTCATTCACAGGAGAACAATAGAGATATATTTTGTCTAAACCAAAACATATATATCAGATTTGAATGTGCCGTTTGAATTACAGAAAACAACACCCCTCAACCCATAAATATATATTCTGCTACAGTTTAATTTAGTTTTTATTTGTTTAAATAGTTTTTTTTACCATCATTAACAAATGGACACCAAAAGTATCTCCAAAACATTATTTATTGATGATTTAACCCTAAACTTAATCAAACAAACATAAGTTATAGTTACAAATAATAATTTAAAACAACGAGGAGAATGCTCGTTGTTTTTTTTGTTGTAGTTTACCATTTTAACCTTGTGTGTGTGTTCCCTGACGGTAGGTCTGCAAGGCACCTAAACCAACACTTCAAAAACAAGGGAGGGTCTTGAGAACTTGATTGACAGCGGCGACCTTGTCTCAATTGCTTGTAATTAGTTCTCTAAAAACAGGGCGCCAAAAGACAACTGACCCGTATCACATACCTGTTTTCTTAGGTAATTGTTAAAACGCCTGCCATTTTCACGCTTGTAATAATAAACTCCTCCAACTAATACACTCATCACTCTTGAAACAGGAGTGCTGACAACCCAGAAGAAAGATATATTTGTTTAAGTAGAGGGGAGGAAAAATAGGCATGATACAAGCAGCTGGAGAGAATGTTTTGGAGATTTCTAATTGCTCAAATCTGCTCACCGTTGGGCCTGTTTTTTCTAATGTATGTCGAGCCAAGTGAGCGGGTGCTAAAATCCCTCTGAAGAAAAAAGAAAACCAGGTGAAAAGCCATGAGTGCTGATCCATAAATAGCTAGCACGACGCATGCAGCGCAGGTGTGATGACTCACAAAATAATGATGGGATACTCAGAGCATCCGTTAGTTCATTGAGAAAATAGATGTTTTCACTCATTTTGGATACAAGATCCACAATACATATAATTTACTATAATAGTTGGCATCTTTATTTGTGTCTTTGAATAGGTGGATTGTGTCAGTTTTCTCATGACTCTACTGTGACATGTTTACATGCTTTAATGTCCAAAAAGGTGTTTATTTTCTCATACTGCAGCACACATTTTACTGAAACCAGAGCCCAGTCTGCTCTGATTGGTTAGCTGGTTCGCTCTGTTTGGATTGGTCAACAACTTAGAAATATCCAGCCCCTTAGTTTATCTCCTACAATGTGTTGGAGCACTCGCCAATCAAAGTGCAAGTGTTACATAGTGATGTCATTATGTTACGGAAGTAAACAAAGGAGTCCAATGGAGCAGTTTCAAGCTGGGGGGAGTGTGTGGGAGAGAAACTCCTGCTTGAATTTGGTGATGTTAGCCTTTGCTGACCTGCAAAAAAACCTATATAACAAAGTACAGGAAAGGGGAACTCCTAAACCGTAATTTGGCCTCTTTAAATGTTTTATTGACAGCTACAGATTAATTGATGGCAATCAAAAATCTTGAGTCCTGGGCCCCACCAACAGTGCAACATACAATATACCTAAGACATAAAATAAATAAGGAGGTAAAATCGAGCAAGTGATACAGCGGTGCAAGTGAAATGCAGCAAAAAGCATGTATTCAGTTTTACATAATGCACCACATATCTGTATGTACATATGGCAGATTTGATACATACGTTGCTGCGGTAGGTCACGTCGCTGTGCCAGGGGCCGAGCTCGGTTGAGCGGGCAGCTGGCTCTGCAGCGCCAGGCTCTGGGCTCGCAGCCGCGTCCCAGCATGCCGTGCAGCGTGGCCATATTGCCCCGGCACCGAGGTCCGGGACCATCCAGGCTTGGCGGGTTGAGCAGGGGCGGAAGAGCCCTGCCTGGAGCCAGCATGGAGGCAATATGGAGCACACGGAGCAGGCAGGGGTCAAGTCACACAAAAAAGCATGAGCCAGTGTGTGTGGGGCATACGTATGTATGTGAGGGAGGAAAAGAGAAAGAGTTAGCAGTGTGATGGGGAGATAAAGAGGAGATAAAGACAACCCCTAATTCACTAGAATAAATCCTTTCCCTTAATTATTGATAATGAATCTGCTCTTTAATCTTTCTCTTTCTTCTTTCCCTTATCTGCCCGTGTCAGCACTTTGTCTCTCTGGCTTGGTGTTGGGTGGTAAGGCCTAGTTTTCAGCCACCCAAGGGCAACAGTCAGTAACATCCTGCTCTGATACTGTAAGTGGGGGATGTGATTTGCAGCACAGAAAAGTCAGAAGAGAAATATTATCTTGAAAGTAGCCGACAATATTTGAACTCACAGTGGAAAACCCTTAAGTCATAGAAAAAAAAAAAAAAATCAATCACATCTGCCTCAAATCAAACAACTGTATGGCAGAAGGAGCTCGATACCACTGACCAACATACACCAGTGATCCCTGCCACGTAGTAATCATACACAAAGTGCAACATCAGTTCATTCCGTGTACTTGCACTCCGTTTCCCAGAGGTCTGTGCAGCTCACGTAGTCCCGGCTTGGTACTGGCAAGGCCTCAGCGACCCCTAGCTCACCTTTTGTGTTTGCTGGCTCCCTGTTTGAACAGGAGCCAGCGGACAGCGCCTCGCTGTTTACCCTACTCAATATTTCATGGAGAATGAACACTCCCAGAATGAGGGATCGCGTTAATATTGCTGTTAAAATTAAGCGATAATTAAAATGTGTTAGTTTAAAAGCCATTGCAGTCTATAAAAGTTTGATTACTGGAAAATTAGGTGCATTAAGTTTTTATGGGTTGGCCCGTTGCTATCGCTTGGGAACGATTTTTATGCACTTGTCATGGGCATATGGTGCAGAATTGTAGGAGTGTGTGTGTTTGTGGGTAGGGGGGGTGTGAGTGGAGCTTGTTGGTTCTCTGAAAAGCTGATACACTTGAATAATAAAATCTCTACCTCTGTGGTCTCACTTATTACAAGAGAAACCACAATATGACCACCGCCTTACATTAGAAACAGTGATAAAATGCCAGTTATACATTTGGGATGTGTCTTGGAGTAAAGAGGTCAGAGGTCATATTAACTCATTTCTGGTCATGTGATGTCACTTGAGCAGTCCTATCCATGTATTGTGAATGGTCACTCCAACACCCAGCTCTTCATCGCAGGGTGCAGTGGGGTCCTATCGGCTCCTATTAGTAATAATAACGTTAGAATTTAGTCGACAGCTCGTCCCACAGTTAGAAGCCACTCTTCATGTCAGAGCAACATGACCTTGACTTGTGGAATAAATCTGCAGCAGTATTTTGTCTCCTAATAACCGCGTCTACCTCATCTCGGTAGTGCAGCTCCAACAGTCCCTCCAGCTTTTCAACCTTTTATTTTCCCTTCCAATGATGTCACCAGCAGCCAAAAACCCAAGTGACATTACTCAAGCCGACAAGAACGGAGAGCAGTTCACCTTCATATTCATTTCACATCCCATGGCACAAAAAGCAAGGAGTTGCACAGTGACACAATTGGGCGGCTAACTGTTGACAGTGGTCGGACATTATGCACACTGTGACTGTGGAAGAAACTGGGCTTTTGCTAGCCTGTTTTTCTCTTTCTATTGAAACATCAGACTGTCACGGCAGAAATGGATGTTGCCAGGCATCACTAATGAGCCAATTAATCAATGAATTAGCTGAGCAGCGATTAAATTAATGCGAGCTGGACGGGCGAGCGGCATTGGTGGATACATCCTGGGGAAGGTGATTAACACACGCGGAACAGGTAGCGATCAACAGGGCCACTATTAAGTTGGACAACTTCCTGAACTTTTCGCTTTTAAGCTATATATAGCTCCGCTTAATTTGTTTTATTCCGCTGCAGAAATATTATCATATTTTTTCATGTGGCTACACTACATTGCTAATATGCTGTGAAACTGTTGTCTACGTCAGTTATTTAATTATTTCTGAAATTTGTTTATGTACCATCTTTCAATAAGATATCACGAATAACCAATAAATATACACTTTCACACTGTATATTGCAACACGATACGCATTCCCTAAATCAACAATTATAATGTTCCCTTATAACCCAGTTGGACTAAAAATGATGCAGTCCATTGGAGGTCCTGATGTCAGTTCTACCTGACTTGTTGAGCACTTTGTATGGATGTGTGCTTGAGAATGTTCAACACCAAACATCGCTGAACCCATCATAATCCGCTCAGTATTGGTCCAACACTGTACCGTATCTTCTCTCCATGTCCCAAGTCTCCAGCCACAGTGCGCCTGATCTGAGACATTGTAGAATGGGGGTGGGTGGATGGCGGTCTTGGGTAGGGGGCAGGGGCTTCCTTGATTATGTGACATCCTCCGGAAGAGCGCTGGAGTTGTTTCCTCCATTACTTAGAGGGGGAAAAAATAGGCCTTTTCACTATTGAGACTGTCACTCTCAATTTGGGCTAACGGTAAGCATGCACAAGGCCTCCTGGATATTCCCCCCCACCTGCTCTTACCCCACTCTTACTAAACCACCCACCCTCCCGCACCACTCACCCACATCCCCAACCCATACTACCCCTCCCCCTGCAGCGGATCGCCGTGGTGACAATTTGATTGGATCATCAATCGTGGCCGTTAACAGAGGTTTTCCTGAGCACCTGGACCGGCAGGTCACAGCTGGCTCTGAGCTACCGCTGTCCCCCTGACCCAGAGCTGTGTGTGTGCTCTGGGTGTGTGTGTATGTGGAAGTATGCTCGCAGATACACACTGGCACATTCAGTGCAATTGTTTTTGTGTTTGCAAGAGCAGCTCTTTGTACTGTATTAGAGTGTTTTTGTGTCCAGCATGTGGCAAACATAGTGATATTTGTTCGTATGTCTACGCGTCACCATGTCTATGTGCAACCACAGTTGTATACAACAATGTTAAAATGAAGTGCCAGGCCTTAATCCGATGCTGTCTTAGTTCAATACAATTGAGAAATGCATTTCCCTCAGGGTGCCTTTAGATGTCTGATGTTTTTTTGTGTGACCCCGGTGGTTGTAACAATAATGTTTTTATCACATAGGTTGGGAGGGACTACTTTCTAGAGAATAACAGGTGTAAATATAAAGGTTTATGCATTCAAAGAGACTCATAGAAGAATGAAATTGGTGGTGTTGAGTAATACAGTCCAAACAGGGCACATCTGTATCTGTTGGTTCTCCACAGATACTTTCCTCAGTGTATTGCTCGTTGTTTGCAAATACACAGAGTGTAGCAGTCCCGGCTATTCATCTGTAACACCACACATACACAAACACACACTGTACCATAGCTACGACACAGTGTAATTCACAAACACACGTACATAAATTCACCTGCTTCCATGCGTTGTCTCTGTATCAGGTTCCGTGTCGTTCTGGTAAAGCAGTTACATTTATGGGCTAACAATAATGGGACAAAGTGTGTGTCTCATTGCGATTCCTCAGGTATTCCATGATTAAATAAATGTCCCTGGTCTTTTCATAAAGCTTGTTTACGGCAGCGTGGCACCATATGCTTCCACCCCACCCACCCATCTCTTCCCCTCTCTCTCCGTTTCCTCTCCACGCTTCATACACTGCCCTACACCGCCTCTACCAGATGCAGGCCAGCCATTATTCCGTGGCGGAGTCGTGGTGGAGAAGCTAAAGTTGTGAATTAACATGTAGAAGCCATTACGGAGCGATGATGATATCCATCTGCGCCGTTCATAGGTGCTACTTAGTAAATTGTCTGCGCCGTAATGGCATAACAGTAACAATATGATACTGTTTTATCAACTCCATGGTCTGTTCCCGTCTTTTCTGTTAAGTGTATGCTCAGGTGTGATTTATTTTCTGGATAATGTTGAATATTTGGTTCAGCTCTCTGTGTGGTTCCTCCCCTTTGGTCAGAGCGGAGTTGTTGATTGTTGTCTTTGTACACATTTGTTGTGCTGATTGACAACACTTAAAACTTTTCTAAAACTGCAAGGATAAGTCGACTTATAGATGGGTCTATCGGCAGAAAAATAATAAGTCATTCATTGTGCGAAGATAACTGATAATGATGTTTTGAGCCCCTTTAAATATTGAGATTTTACCTTTTTACTTTATTCATATATAATATTAAACTGACAAAACAACATTTAAATACATTATCTTTGACTATGAGAATCAGAGATGGACCTTTTTCTTTTTTACCTTTTTCTTAGATTTATAAACGAAACGATTAATTTATTAAATAATTGTTGTTTGCTGACCTAATAGTTTCTGATTTTATGATCAATCAGCCTCAAATAAGCAAGTATACCATATAAACACCATATCTGATAGTCATAGGTCTTAAAGGAAGTCAAATTGCGCAATCACACAAACATTTGTTACGTTAATTTCAACTGTGTAGAATCTAGCGTAGGTGATACACACATGAACCCTGTTGCTCATAATTAGTGTTTTTCTGAAGAGTCCGTGACACTCCGCTCCTCTGTGGCCGGATAGTTTTGACTACACAAACACAGGCAAAGCAGCAAAAGTTGGGACGGGTAATTAATTCTCCAAAGCAGTATACAATTTCATGGGTGTGCGTGTGTGTGCGTCAGGGGATAGGGTAAAAAACAACAACAGCAAAGTCAGAAAAGCAATTAACTTCTCCAGCCGGGACATGGCAGGAAACACGTGTGAACGTTCACTATGTCGTCGTGTTGGAAGGCCGAGACAGACAGACTGAGTTTATATACCAAACGCTTTTGTTGTGATTATTAATGGCCATTCCACATTAACCTTATCGTGCTAATATGCTCGACAATGGCCCAAATCACCTGAGCGATGAGGACGATGGAGGCTACCCCCCCCCCTCACGTCCAGCCCAACACTGTAGTAGCAACTATCCCCCTTTACCCAATGACCAAGATTAATGAAACCTCCGCTGTTTTTAATTAGCACGGCCGCAGTCATCAATTACGTCTGCCCCACCCCAAATACAAATATTGTTATATTTGGGGGGGGGAAATACTTGATTTATTTCATTTAGGTGGCTGGAGGAGTGAGATGAATGGCCTCCCATCATGGTCATTTGCAGGGGATGAGGAGGAGGAGGAGGAGAAGAGAAGGGAGAGAGGGGTGGGTTGAGTAATAAGATCAGTAAGGAACAGGGGGGGTTACACAAACAGTACAGTAGAGGACATAGACAGGGCCATGGAGAGAACGCCAGGTCTACAGGGAAAGGCCAGTCTGGGTCACAACTGTCCAGGAACTTAATTAGACTTTCCATGAACCCAGAGCTGCACCAGGTCTCCATTTAAGAGGCTCCACATTGAATCGTACAAGTACCAATCAAAGTGCGACTTATTCATGCCATCTATTATTGGCCTGTGACAAGACATTTGAAAGAACAAGTGCATCACCTTTGATTGCCCCCTCTTCAAAAAGCCACCCATTCAAATGCTGTAGAAAAGCTATGGAAAACATCATGCAAAATGTGTCAAATATGCTTCTCAGTTGCTGTCACGGTAGATATGCAAAGATATGCAAACCACTTTAGTTGACTTTATACAGTGAAGAAGAGTATACCCTGTGTACTGTCAGACTTGATGGTTGGTCATCCGGCACATAAAAGTTTCTCATAGTTTTTCCTCTTATAACTTTGTGCTGGCTTTTTCACACAGCTGCTTTGCCTCCAACCTTTTTTATTGCTTGTGTTGCTTGTACACATTTTGCATGATGCCTCCATGAGTTTTATTAAGTTCCAACACTGATTCTACCCCTCGAAACACTCATATTGCTCCCTTAACATCTTCCTAATGCTTTTTTCCCAGAGGAATGTCTCTTGTTCTGTCTTTACTTTACGAAATATTCTCAATAGTTTTCTTTAAATCAGATTGTAATTTTTTTTTCTGATGTCTAATCCCGGGCGAGTTTCATACCAAGTATCGGATGAGAGGATTTGTTTGCTGGATCATTACAAGTCCCAAAGGGGCATGTCTTGTTATTGTATCTTGAACACGGGGGATTAGTGTGTCAGAACATAAGGCTAAAATGTTATGCTGTCACTTTTGATGTGCTGTTTACAGTGTTGGCAGGCAGGTTGGGGTTGCCAGCGCATCCTTTGCCACCACTGCTTATGCACTTAGCAAGAGCACTTAATCCAGATAGGTGTTGGGAATACGATAGAAAGTACTGTGCTATTATTTAATGTGTTTGTCCTTGTGAAAAAATAGGACCTGTGCCAGATGCTTTTTCTTCTACTGCTTTTTTAACACCCAGAGTTGGAGGTGTGTCTGTTGTTAGTGAACGAAGACTGGACTAATGTAGTTAAATAATATCGAAGAAAGACAGAGTACAGACCCAGTTTTCGTATTGAATCTCAGCCTTTTCTCTTCATCTCTCTGCTGGCTTTTGTTCAAGCCATGTCAAGACATTATTTTTATATTAGCATTCTTACATAAATGGAGTTATGAAGAAAAATAAACTCTTCCCTAAATCACTTATTTAACAAAGAAAGAAGAAACACATTCAGAAATGATAAGCCTCCCTCCTGCAGTTCTTCACATTTGCTAATATCTGACGTGACGTAATTGTAATAATAACAGTAATGCAAGTACGCGGCTTTGTAACTTGAAGATGTGCATGGCTCATTCCTGTGGTTTTGGAAGTTTGGGCGTTTGCGCTGCGGTGAGCCACCAGCCATTTCACTTGTGCTGGCCACACACACATAACCAAAAACACACACACAGATTTTATACCCTTACTGCCACGGCCATTCGCCTGCCCACTGACTCCAGAGAGAAGGGTGAGAAACATCCTGAATATTTTATGAAGCTCGGGAACCCCACCTCTGTCTTCCCCACCCTGCAAACCCCCCGCCACTGTGTCCAGCAGTGCACACACACACAAAAACACACACCCCGGCAGAAAAACAGAAATAATGTTTTAAATGCAATCATTGTCAGGCCCAAACAATGTCATTTATCAAGGGAGCATTTGGGACTGTATAATAAGTTTCACATTATTAATACAATTTTTCATCCTCTGTCAAGCCTATCTGATTTATGGCACGCGTGTGATCTAAGGTGATCATTGAATTACAATTCCAGTAATAAGAGAGAGAATGGACCTGGTCTTTTACTTCTGCCCAGTGGAGCACACCACACACACACACACACACACACACACACACACACACACACACACACACACACACACACACACACACACACACACACACACACACACACACACACACACACACACACACACACACACACACACACACACACACACACACACACACACACACACACACACACACACACACACACACACACACACACACACACACCACACCACACATATATACACACATATACATACACACACACACACACACACACACACACACACACACACACACACACACACACACACACACACACAAGATCCTGGATAAACAGCCTCCAGTTGCAACATACAGCAATTACACAAAACATAGAACAATAGTCACATGATCAATATTATAACTTTTACTGCTAGAAAATTAGCTAAATATTTGTATGTTAAAACGAAACGGAAGAAATAGGGGAGGAATAAACAAATGAACCTAGGCCCCTGTTAATTAGATAAGGGACAAAGCTCATTATTTTAAAATCATCCTGAAGCCCAGAGAGTAAATATGAGTGGCCTGTTAGGGGCTCGGTAATGGGACGGGAATGTGCGTCGTTACAGGGCCCAATGATTTACAGCTAGGTGCTCTCTGATGTATAGACTGTACCTTTTATTAAGTGGCTGTCGTTACGGTCACTGGCTCCGTCATTTCCCTTTGTGTCTAATCAAAATCCATACCCAGACACCCCACCATCCAGACTCCAGATGGGGAAGAAATCACGGAGAACATTCCACCTTCTCCAACCCCCACTTCAGCCCTCTTCTGCTACCAGAGATGCTTATGATGTGGGTAATATAATCTAACAAACAGCAGCGACAAATAAACAAATAGAAATGTGAAATTCTTTTGAGGTAATTAGATAACCAAGACAGACTCCCATCATAACATTTGGATCCAGTTTGAACAAGTATTTGCGCGATTAGCAGTCGTGCTCGGGCTTTTATCAGATTAGCATGTTGTCGAGGGCCCGGTGATCGGCGTCGTACATCATCCTGTTTGAGTTCTCTTTCCAGCGAATTTGGGGAAGCCGCTAATTGGATTGCAAGAGTCTAGCCCCGGTTAAAGATGGTAAACAGCATAGCAGACTTGTCGCCCAACTCACAGCCCCCCACAGGCTTCCAAGAAAACACCAGCTCTCCTTAGGACCGCCACCATTTATGACACATTTTCTCAGTATTCTTAAAAGATAATTAGGTTTATCACCCATTTATTTTCCCTCCCATCCCCCCTTTCCTTCTCTTTTGTGTACCTGAGAGCACACAATCGCAGCATAAAAACATAAATATTTCTGCCGCACAGCAGTGCTGGCAGGTGAGCCTAATGAAATTCTAGGAGTGTAATTTGATTTACGAGGTGCTAATGCGGCCTGATATTAGAGAGAAAAAGCTCCGATATGGCTGCCTTGTGCTGTATTTAAGGCCTATCAGAAGCCTGATAAAGAGCATCCTGTCCTCAGCACTGCGGCTGAGTTATTGTCGCAGATATTCATATTGATAGTAATTCTCCCCGACGCAATTTAGTGCCGGCAATATATAAATATGGAGATAATAGTTAATTTTGGTGGCCGCTCAGATTGCGACGCTCTAAATTTACGCAACAAAAAAAACTTTGAGCTGTGAAGCATCTGGACACTTTTTAAAGTGCCGTTTGAAGGATGGTTGGGGGCCTCTGACCGAACCGTGTCACACAAATCACATTTCCGGTACTTTTCAGCGGCTGCTAATTTAAGCGCAAAGCTTTTTGGAGCGCTTGATTTGCAGGTTTTTTGGGTTTGAAATATTATGATTAATAGTCTGATATCTGTGAAACCTATTAAAGCTTTTAAATCAACTGGAAAGTCTGGAAACAAGTCATCACTCCAGTATGCGCATACACTCGGAGAAAGAGATTATTTCAGGCCGCTTTGTTCTGAAACCTGTTGTTTTTCAATTCTAAACACTTCTTGTAATTTAATGTGGCCGAGTGTGCTCTGTGTGTGTGTGTGTGTGTGTGTGTGTGTGTGTGTGTGTGTGTGTGTGTGTGTGTGTGTGTGTGTGTGTGTGTGTGTGTGTGTGTGTGTGTGTGTGTGTGTGTGTGTGTGTGTGTGTGTGTGTGTGTGTGTGTGCACGTGCGTGTGCGTGCATGCAAGCGTTCACAGTTGGGTTGGGGCTATTGAGCTATGGCTCATAATAAAAACAGGCAATAACACGGCCACCACAGAGGGACCTGGCCTCTGTGCCTCCCTGCTCCCCCCCCCCTCCTCCCCTCCGTGCCACCTCCTCCCCTCCTCCTCATGGCCTCTCCCACCCCCCCCCTCCTAAGTTATGGGCTGAATAACATCGCAACAATATTAAGATAACATTTCCTGATTGTTTGTCAGGCAGGAGGCTCCTTCACCCCGCTTTCATCACGTCCACCGTGTTCATTAAATTGACAATTTGTATTTGCCCTACAGCGGGATAAACAGGAGCTTATCTGATGGGCCTGGTCTTTTATTATTTATTTCATTATCTTTCTTTCTCTTTCTCTCTCTCCTCCCCCTCTTTTCTCCCGGGATTGAAGGTAAACATAAATCAGCAGCAGCATCTCTGTTGTGCGCCGTTGTTTATATTGCAGTCATATGCAGCAGCGGTCCTCTCGGAGGAGCTTCATCTACAACACTCTGCAGACGCATGTGGCCTCTTCATGAAGGTTTTTAGTTGTTGTTTTTGTGTGACATGCCGGCCGCACTCCTGCAGGTCTCAGTATGATATAACTCCAAATATATTTCACTTTAAAATGCCCTGCTGTTGGGATAATTCTCTGACTTGTTCCTGAGAGATTCTGTTCTTCTTCCTACTTGGTCTTTTTTAAAGTTGTTGTATCCACTGCAGCACGCCAGAGATGGTTGTCTGTGTTCACTTAGATGTTAAACTAGCACCATCTGATTTGTGTATCTGCAGTTGATGTGGATTAGAGCAGCACGTTTAAACAAGGAAATGAGCTTTGAGCTTCCAGTATATGAGTATCTACGCTCAAAATCTGGTGCTGAATCAGGAAGAGTTTGAAGTTTCTCTTGGTTTTATTCTGTGATCCAACATCTGTCTTGAAACAGAAAGGAAACTCTATAGTGGTTGGTATGATCTGTTTCTATCAATGCCATCCAAACACTTTTATTGTTTTCTGGAGTTAGGGTTATGAAATAGGGTCTACTAAATGAGAAGTCATTGTCAGCTGATACACATTGGACAATTGGTTGTCATGGAGAAAAGAAAGTTGTCCTCTGGGACTTTTATAAAACAGAAGTGACCACTGTTCTTTTTTCCTTAAGCAATCCTTCTAAGCACCGTGAGCGATGATGTTGCCCGGTTCGATATCTTAGCCCGGGAACAAGTCTGTCGTCGGCCGACATTGTGCGGGCAAACGAAAAATAACGAAGCCAGCGTCCTTACTTAGGAAACACTTGTCCCAGAAATCTAATCTTTGCCTCGTTTTTTACCCAACACCCCCCGCTCTAATCAGGTTTCAATTGACCGCCATTGAAGGAAGAGTCTCTCCTCAGACTCTTGTTTGGGTCCGAAACCCAGTCAGACACCATTTAAGGCTTACTCAGTCTTCCTCCCAATATCTCGGAGAGCTCAGGGCCAAATGATTTAATCTTCATTCAGCTAATTTAGTCTGGATTTAAGCTGCTGGGTTGTCGAAGTGCAGAGTGATGGAGTCTGAAAGGGGAAAGGGAGAGGAGGGGAAAAAGGAAGGAGGGAGGGGAACAGAGATGAGAGAGATAAAGATGGAGGGAGCGAGAAAGAGAGAGAACAGAGAGGGAGATGGGGGCTGAAGATGATGATCCATCCTGACCCTAGTGAATGCTGTCATGTTCCTCCCTCTAGGTAATCTCTCTCACTCACTCGCTATTTTGCATGTGAAAATGCTCTCCTGACAGTTGCATATCAGATACATTTTTCTCCCTTTTTTTCTCCCCCCCCTCTCCTTTCCCTTCGCCAAATAAACAACAGTCTTCACTTTGAAGTTGTCTGTTTGTGTCAGTTTGGCTCGAGGCGAGAGTCGGCCTCTCTCCTCTCTTTTCTGTCTTTGTGTTGCAGTGCGAGAGCATCGGAGGATTATTCCCTCTCACCCACCAACCGGCCAACACGAAATAGAAAGGCTGTCCAAAAAAGACAGAAACATAATTAATAAAATCAATTAAAAAACATGCCAATAGATTAGTTTAATGTGCCAACACTTGCAGTAAGGAGGAACAAGGGTGTCCGTTCTGCCTTCTGTAAAAAAGTCTTTTTTCTGATGCAGTGAAATTAATAACGTTCATCTTTGTTGTCATTCAAAACTGGCCTCTTTTAAACAAGATGTTTGTTTATTTGTTACCCAGAACACACATTTACAGTTACCCTGCAAGATCCCCCTCAACAAGCACCACCGCACCACTTGGTGGCGATAGTGAGTGAGTGGTTACGACTAAAGCCCTTTCTCCAACCCCTGTTAGAGTACAGTAACTGCTCCTGAGGGATTTCTATCACAATGAAGGCCAGTGTGGCTTGTGATGTTCTGACAGTAGCCCTATATGCCTGAACTGATGGCAGGATCACAGCACAGTATAGATATGGTAATGAGTGATAGTATAGACACTGTAGCATGCAGATTTTCTCAACGTACAGGCAAGAGGCCCACCTGGGTCTTTGAATAAATCTGCACGGGGTGTCAATCGTGTCGCCAGGCTTTGTGATCAGAAGGGGAAAAGAAAGGGAGGAGATGGAAGGATGCAGGAAAAAAGAGAAGCAGAGATTTAATGACTGGAAGTAGAAATGATTCACAATTACAGGCTATTCCCCGCTGTGTCATCAGAGCTTGACCGCTATGTGAAAAAGCCAGTTGATGCAAAACGAAAGCTATTATTCTAATGAATGGTTTTTCCCTATTTGCTCTCTTATCTTTTTATATACTTGTTGCTCTAAGATTGTTGATTGTGGGTTTTTTTTCTTTCCATACATCAAGACCACCACAGATTCCTTTTACTTGGATTGTTTCTACAACTTCTTTACTTCTATACCAATGTGGCAAAACTGATCTCAGCACCTGAAACATGCTTAGACACACATGATTGTTATTAAGTTATTTTAATGTCAGCAGTTAGTTAGTCATATTTTCATCTTATTTCATTCTCATACTTTTGTATTTTCCTTAGGGAACCTGTGTAGACTCAAAGCCCTGGTTTTAGGGATCAAATACTTTTCTCTTGACGTGCACACAACTATTCTACTCAACTATAAAAAGTACATGCATCTATTTTTTCTTTAGAAGTCATTGTATACTGTAATTGCATATGTGATGTGAATTTGCTTTAGAGCGCCAAATGAATATCCAAATTCACAACCTGTCAATCTTTAATAGCCATACCTGAGATATATCTTGAAATTATAAAAACTATAATTCCAGAATTTCTCTCAAGCTGTTTTGAATCCTAAACCAGGTTGCTTCAGCAGAATTTCTGAATCAAACGTGGTTGTTTTGTTGGTTTTGAATTCCATTTCCGAAAAGCATTCTAAAATGATATTCTAAATTGGCAGACTTCTCTTTTCTCTCTTACTCCTGTCTCTTTCGCTTTCTCCCTCTTTTATACGCATGCGTACACAAATCCACTCAACCTCTCTCTCTATCTGTCTTCCCTCCACCTCCTAGCTTCGGTGTGTTTTGCATGGTAGCTGCTGTTTAGAGGCAGTATGCATATGTATGGGCGAGACGGTGGATCGTGACGGGATCTGACATGTGGGGACAAGATCAAAGCGCTCCATCTGATCCCATAAAAACAGACGCAAACCCTCCTCTCATCCTTACAAAACCCCCACTGATAGTCGACTCTGCCAGCCCGACTCCTCCATCTTCTCTCCTCTCCCTCCTGCCTTTATTTTCTCCCTCCATCCCAGGGTCCCCACGTCAAGGCCTGCCCGACTTTGCGATTACGCCCTGTGATAAACAATGGCCCGTTTAGCTCATAAAGCAGGAGTGCTGTGCATAATGCTTACAATAAAAGATAGCATCTCTTCACTCATCTTATTTACCTCTCCCACGGTGGCACGGGTGACGAGCTGCTCCATTTAAATACCGCAGGGAGTGAGGAAAAACAGAAGGGAATAATGATGCAGACGTACATCTGTTGGTCAAATGAAGTAGATGAGAACTATTTTAAATCTGCATTCCAGCTTAGAGCCAGTTGATAAAGGCGCCATCTTAAAGCCGCTCCATCCTTCCTGGTAAGTGAGCTTAAAATGTCCTCTCAACTGCATGACATCCATATCACATTCAGATTCATCTTTATGGAACATATAGATTGATATGGAAGCCAGAACACATTTTCCTTTATATCTCTCTTTCTCTTTCCACCTCCCCATCTTTTAATTCCCTCCTTTTCCTCCCTCCCTCTCATTCTCCTTTTGCCCCCCCCCCCCCACCATCCTTGCTCCAGTAAGGAAGATGTATGAGTTTGAATTATTGATTCAGACACATGCTACATGCTGCTTGGAGTCATTATTTGTTCAGGTGAGTGTCATGCTGCTCGCTATGAAACAGATACCACGGGGATTAAGCGACACAATCAGGACTTAAAGACAGCCGCCCTCCCTAAAATAACATGGCCCTCGCCGCAAGACAAATGCTCCCCAAAACCCGACTTCATTTGTTTATGACTCGCACATTAGTCATCCTGTGCCTAAATTATATCGCGGAGGGTAAAGATTAATTCAAGCACAGGCTGCTTCTATTGTTTTTACCCGTGTGCGTTTCTTGAAGCCTAATAACACAGCAGATGAATATAGGTGCAAATATCCTACTCATTGTCAACAAAATAAAACCTTTTGTTGGGTGGTAGGTGTCGGGATAAAGAACAGACGGATGTCCAGAGTAAAGAAAACAACACTATGCCTAGGTGCTATATAAATAAACTTGCCTTGCTATACAATAGTCACATTTTCTTCATCTTGAAGAGACACACGCAACATGTGATGAATAGGGCTTTGTATTAATTGGAAGGATACTGGATACCCAAAGCTGAACTCATCTTTTTTTTAGGAGAGCAGAAGATGGAATGATACTTTTGTAGGAGGCGTGACACAGTTGGAGAAAATGTCCCGCTGGTTTGTAAACTCTAGGGTTGGGCTTTACGTTGATGGGCAGGGATGACTCATCTGACTGTGACGGTCTCCTGGCAGCTTTCTTCGGCGCATGGATAACATTTTGTGCGTTTAGTATTACGGTTCGGCTTTAGGTTAATAGTTCTGTATTCAAGATATAAGTCAATGATGCTCCATGTGCTTACTTTCATATTTATTGTTGAGTGTCTATATCAAGCATTGGCTACGGGGCCTCTTAAGCACTGATACCCTGCTTTCTATACAAACATGTTCTTACAAAGACAATGGAGGCTAAGTGTCAGACCATTATCACCGACTATCGTGGTAAGCCTAGTTTGCAGAGAAGTTAAAATGGCGGGAAGCTCTGATACAGGAGCCTTAAGAGAGAAGCGGGAGGTAAAATGTTGCTAACTGTTCATTTAGCCCTGGCTAAGTGGTCAGGGACGCTGGACAGGTGAACTCTATTCCCCCCACTGGCCCTGCGGGGTGTGTGTGTGTGTGTGGACTGTAACAGAATTTCTCTAGTCCTCTGGGCCCTGGTGCAAAGCAGAGAATAAATGGTGGAGGTGGCAGGCCAGGACAGAAAAATCAATGCCTGCTTATACAGACATGACACACCAGCAGCCAACTGCATTGTGTGTTTGTGTGTGTGTGTGTGTGTGTGTGTGTGTGTGTGTGTGTGTGTGTGTGTGTGTGTGTGTGTGTGTGTGTGTGTGTGTGTGTGTGTGTGTGTGTGTGTGTGTGTGTGTGTGTGTGTGTGTGTGTGTGTGTGTGTGTGTGTGTGTGTGTGTGTGTGTGTGTGTGTGTGTGTGTGTGTGTGTGTGTGTGTGTGTGTGTGTGTGTGTGTGTGTGTGTGTGTGTGTGTGTGTGTGTGTGTGTGTGTGTACAGCACACAGTCATTTGGCCCTGTACGAGTACCCAGCAACCCCCATTTCCTCCCTCACAAGGTAGATCGTCGAGCATTTTACGTCAGCTTTGGGATCAGTAAATAACTCTTCGTTTTTTTCCCCTCCTCCTCCTCCTCCTCATCATTCCCCTCTGCCTACCTCTCTACTCCTGCAGGAAGTTTGAATGCGAGTTGTGCGATCGCTCCTTCAGTGAAAAATGGGCCCTGAACAACCACATGAAACTACACAGTGGGGAGAAACCGTATAAGTGCGCCTGGCTGTCCTGCCACTACGCCTTCCTCAACCTGTCGGCCATGAAGGACCACTATAGGACGCACACAGGTGAGACAACGAGAGCCAGTAACCTCAACCATAAAGCAGTTCTCCCATACTCCTCCACAAACACAACGACAGTCAATCTAAACTGCCACAATACTTTTAACTGGCAAATAGTGTTCTTAGGAGTTTGGGACAAAAGGTTATTTATCGAGAAACTCTATACTTGGCTCAAACTAAATGAACTTTTTCTTTCTTCTATAGCTCTAGACACAATAAAGAGCGTGTTAACTGTGAAAATCTCACATTAATTATGATTCTTCACAGCTTTGTTTGGAGAAAAAAAACATACACACATTTTTGGCTGACAAAAGCCATGACTTGTCCATCTGTAGTGATTTCTCAACATCCAGAGACAGTCGGGCACCATTTCTTGGCGGTATTGCAGATAGTCTTGTCGGATTTGAATACAAATGATAGGGAAAACATGCCTGGATTTAATGTTTGATTTTGTTTTCTGCCATCCTTCAGACTTTTAGAGGGTTGCTTGATTAGAGAATTGAGGTAGTGTTTATTCCCCAATTCCAACTTGTTGTCATGTGTATTTCCCCAAAATCCATCTGGTCACCAAGCACGTCTTTCCATAACCCAGCTGGTCAGCGAGTGTGTGTTCATGGAATCCATCTGATCCTCGAGAGTGTGTTTTCCCACATTGAAACGGGCCAGTGTTAATTTCTCCATGTTGCAAAATAGGAACAAAAAGAAAGAAAGACTGAATGCCAACAACTCGATAAAACAATAAAAGGAAAGTTTGTATTTTTTATACATTCAGTGCTTTTTCTTTCAAACTCCATTGGTCTTAAAGTACAGTACACTGTGGAACTGCTTTTTCTTTACTTCCTAAAAGCTTTGGATAGACAGATGGTGCGGTGGGCGGTGGGAGGATACTGTCTTGAATAATAGCCCCTCGATAGAAGCCCCAGTCAGGCTCTCTGAAAGTGTCTTTATGCTGCAGCCCAGCAGTTTCCCCTCGCCCTCGGTAATGTCCCACACACGGCTCTTTGATGCCCTTTTAAGTCAATGACAGAAGCAGCAGCCGCCAGTGGCCTGACAGCCTGACTGAGCGCTTGCAGGAGAGCCCTCCATCCGTCACGGGGGCCTGCTGTGTGTGCGTGTTCGTGTGTGTGCTTGTGTGTGTGTGAGGGACTTGCTGGATGTTTTTTTAAATGTGTTTTAACAGTGATGTAACGTCAAGGCGCCTCTGACATAATTAGACGTTTTATTTTCATTTGTTTCCAGCCCTCATCATTCCCCATCAGGCGGCTGGCGTACAACTGTCACCAAGCTGTCACCTGGTGTGTGTGTGTGTGTGTGTGTGTGTGTGTGTGTGTGTGTGTGTGTGTGTGTGTGTGTGTGTGTGTGTGTGTGTGTGTGTGTGTGTGTGTGTGTGTGTGTGTGTGTGTGTGTGTGTGTGTGTGTGTGTGTGTGTGTGTGTGTGTGTGTGTGTGTGTGTGTGTGTGTGTGTGTGTGTGTGTGTGTGTGTGTGTGTGTGTATGTGTGTGTGTGCGTATTTGCGTCTTTGTGTTAGTTTGGCAGGAGGAAACAGACTTTAAGAGAGTGAGTGAAGTGATTGAGATGGAAACAGAATAGTGATGAAATAAGAGAGCTTGTAAGACCAAGGGTTACAGAGAACGAACATATGAAAATAGGAGTATTAAGATAGAACCTGAGACAGCCTCATTTCAGTGAGCGACAAGAACTGACTTGATTAGCAACATCCAGAAAAGCTAACACAATTCTGCTTTACTGTGACCCCCGACACTTCTTTCACCAGTTGTAATTGCTGCCAGGGTCGGACCGTTAGCTGCAGCTATACAATCATCGCAATCACATTCCAGCAGCCAACCTGACACACTGAAATATTATATGCATGTGTGTGATCTGTTTAAAGGTTATAACTCGGCTCCTTCACGACACTAAAATGCAATACTAATAAAATAAGTGGGAGATTTAAAAGTTTGAGCTAATCTCGCCTGGGAACAGAGCCGTCAGTAATGTGACTTACAGTCTGTGTGTGTGTAAGTGTGTGTGGGTAACAGAACAATGACTAACTGGGGAGTTTGAACTGAATGATACACACATCTAGCTCATTATTCAGAACTCTTAAAAATACAAAGTACTTTCTATGAAGGACGATATAGTGGGACGTTTTGAATGAGTTTTTTTTTTTTGTCAAGTGTGTGAAGAATAAGGGAGGTTGCTTTAATCCCTTAAAACAACATTTCTAATCCCATAGATCAGCAGTCAATGGTATGATCTGGAGTAATCGCTAAATCATATACACAATTGTAGATATACAATATACATCATGAATGATGCACTAGAAGTACAACTGCAACATTCCGATACCACTTTGAATGACAAAGATTGCATAGCTGTTGCTTAACTCAACTACGGACCTCAATTGCAAACCGCTACTAATGGTGGCAGCAGACATGCTTTTGTCTTCTTAACAAATGGAGTCAGTTTTCATAAGACTTAAGTAAGATTGAAACACTGTCTATAAAGAGTGTGAGTTTTATTTAGCCTTTTCCAAAAAATAACAAATGTGAAACATTTCGGCCCTGAAACATGCAGATTGTATACTCAGTCTACAAATCAAATCCAAGTACTTTAGTAATCCCATGGGAAATTGGGTTTTGTGAGAGTTGCACCATATTAGAATAAAATAAGTAAATGTTTATATAAACATACATTGAAGTAAAAACTTCTAATAAAAGTAGCATGTTACTGTGTATCTACTAACTAGTGATTGCATATTTAACACCCTTTTACAGGGTTCCTGTTTTAAAATAAGTCGATTAGGAGTGACTTAGTACTTACTTAGCTAGCTACAGCTGTTAAAGCTAGCTACATTTTTCTTTCCATCTGGCAAATTGATGGAAAGTATATAGAAATGCAAAGCTTGGGTCTACCCGTTAACCCAACCTGGTATGTACCGAGGCTGAGTTCTTACCACTTGCCTTGGTTTGAATCCAACTTGTTGCACTTTGCTTCCTTGCCCTTTCTAATCACCAGCTGAAATATCCAACAAAGTAAAATAGCCAAAGAAATCTTTAAAACGTAATGTTTTACATTTAGGTCAAAAAGTATGTTACATTTGACAGACATCAACTAAAAGGGACACTTTCTAGCAAATTGATGAAAGAAAATAAAACAATACATATTTTTTATTTGCTCTCACTACTACATTTGGGCCTAACAAACAACCAAGAATAAGCAGCCCCTAAATGAAAATGTCTGATTTCACCATCCTGTGGATAGAGTTGCTTGTTGCAACATGCAGAGCACCCCCGTCCCCCCCTAAAAAAAATAAAGTTAACACCTCCGCTCTCCCTCTCCTGCCTCTAACGGGATCCATTGTTCCTCTCTGATTTGTGTGTTTTTTATGTTAATCACTCCCTCCTCACACACCAGTCGTGTCTGAGGGAGGGGGGCGGGGGCGGGGGATTCAGTGGTCGTCAGCCGCCAGGGTCATTTGTAAGGGCTGATGAATGAGCGACTCAAATAAATAAATAAGTGCACTGAATCTGACCCACCCAGCTTTTCCCAGGCTCTTGGGCATTGGGGGGGGGGGAGGAAGGTTGAACACAGCGACAGGGCCACAATTGATTTCCTCATTGCTTCAGTTTGTCGCTTAATCTGGCGATATGCTGATAAATCTTCGCACTTTGTCAATTAATTTCCCTGAAAAATGAGACCCAAAATGGCGAGCACATCAATACAGCAGCGGATTCCGTGTCAAAAATTAAGCGGTAAAATTAATTGCCCTCCCATCCGCTCCTGCTAAAACATAACTAATGAGGGAGGCAATTATAGCTGCATGCAAGCGCCTCTGGGGTTATTTAAAACACACATACACACACACAGACTCACATATATACTGTATATATTCACACACATGCAAAGAAAGGTTGTATATTTTGACTTCAAAGTCCTTTTTATTGTCTAGCATTAATGGCATATATTTAATTCCTGGAAGAGTTGGTGGGTTGAAGTGTATCATGGGAACAAAAGAGGAGAAATGATGAGCCAATATTCAAAAAGCCAAAAAGTTTAAGTGCTCTAAGTGCAAACACATTAGCAGAACATTTAGTTTTTTAGGGCATTTTAGTGTCTAGACTTGGTACACTGAGTCTTTAATGCTTTTAAACAGGGTTTTTTTGTCCTATATATCCTTAATTTGTTTTTGTTTGGTGGTTGATTAAGTTAAGGTAAGTGTGAGATTGAAGTTAAACGCTAATTAATGTGGCTCTAGGGTTAATGTTACATAAGGTTAAGGCAGGGGTTATTTAGTGTCGTCTTTTGCGGTGAATCAGAAAGGAGTGAAGTCAATGCAAGCTTGTGTCCTGGATGGGGGTCCACCTTGCTTTGACCGCATCCTCCAGCGTTGACAGCAGTGTGCCACTCCCCCCCAACCCCAACTCGCCGTCCCCAACCCAAGTCCCTGAGAGGGCTGACCGCCACGGAGCAGCAGATGAAAAGCACACATGTAATTTATCGCCAACGTTTCCTCCTCAAGAATAATTGTGGCGACCGCGGCTGGTAGCAGGGATCGATGGCTATGGATTTTTCTGCGGTGGGGTCTTGTAACATTGGCCGTAATGAGAGATGGGAGGGAAGGAAAGGAGGAGGGACCCGTGCGGTTTTCCTGATAGGGAGAAAAGGTCTGACCAGATCCTCAGTAACTATTCCAGAAAATACAGAACACTGGACGACTTTTTGTTGGTCGGTTTTAATGGCCCTACACAATCACAAAATGATCTGCCAAAGTTTGGGCAAACAGTTTTAAATATCACATAGAGTTCTGAAGAGTTTTCTTTGTCATTCTCTTCTAGAAAGGTTTATAGTGGGCAGCCACAAAAAGCCCTATTTAGGATTACCTTATTTTTATGAAAATATGACGCCAGTTGAAAGTTTTTTCGCAACGTTTTTGAGTCATGAACAATATCCAAACATGTTTTTTATTTAACTTTTTCTTTTAGTTTAGTCATGTATATACGGTTAGGGTAAGGGTAAGATAGATATTGATTTGAAACAGAATGTTAGGGTTTGAAATATCAATAATGTCCTTCTTTTTCCCCTCCATCTATGGGGCTAAGTTGTGATTCCTGCAGTGTTTCTGATAGTTATAGTTCATTTGTCAATCAGGGTGATGTGTCCTTCCTTATTACTTATGTTTATTCTATCTAGTTTGTTTCCATTTCATTTAAGCAACATGCTAGTTCTTTCTTTTTCATTAAGTTATATTTCTTAACCAAGAACATCCCACATGAGGTATTTGGAACAGCAAATGTAAAGGGTGACTTAAAGCGGCCACAGAAAGCAGCAGAATGGCCGTGTTATTATATGAACACCTTGTTCCCTTAAAGGTCATTCACGTTGGGATATAAAAAGTGAACCTGGACCGAATGCACATTTTCCAGGCTGTTTTTCTCCCCTCTAAGTGGCACTGCATTAAAACTCTTCTCACAGTCGAGTGGCTTTCAATGGGTGTAATAGAGGAAACTTGAGGCTGCTTTGTCTCTGCGGACCCGCTGAAAGCTGCTATCTGTGCAGAAGAGCAGCAGAGGCCCAGCTGGAAGAGTCACCCAAATGTGTTATCAGCGTGTGGCGAGAGTTCAACATCAGCATTCAGATGAATATTTAGGCGATGGGGATCTCGGCTGCACGTGATGCACAGAGCTGCAGCGCATGTGTCTGTTAGAACGTGTGCTGGCTACGGTGATTCCATGTATGTGCGGAACCTTGCTGATAGACGACACATGCACTTCGATGTGTGTGTGGGAACATGCAATAACCACTGCTATGTCCACTCAAATACAGTTTATTATCATTACTGACTGCTACCTCACACACTTTATCTGTTCATGTACTTTTATAATGCCGCTTCTAATTCTATATGGGCCAGCTGTGGCTGTGAGGTGGTTGCTTGCCAACCGGAAGGTCGATGGTTTGATTCCCAGCCACTGCAATAAACATGTTGATGTAATCTTTGGGCAACATACAAATGTGTGTGAATTTTGGAAAGCACATTGATTTGTCGCGAAAAAATAGAAAAGCTCTTTATAAAGTAAATGTAGTCTGTTTGACATTTACCAATCTTTTTTTTTTTATTTGACTTTTTATGGGTTTTTTTCACATTCTTGTCTCTTTATTTAATATAAAACAATGCAAAAATGATGCAATAGTTATTGAAATCAGCAATACCAAAAATGGCAGGTAAGCTAAATGTTTGATAAGAACAAAATATTTGAAAATCTGGTTCTTACTTAAGTATTGTGGTGCTGCGGAAAAGTCCCAGCTTAAAAATGTTATTCTACAGACTTAAGAAAATAAATCCTTGTTTGGTACAGATCCCCTAATATATCTAACCTTGATTATCTTAATATATATTTTTATAATTAAAGATCAATCCTTATTATATCGGTTATGCCATATCCTTAAAAAGGTTCCCAATTATTTATTTATTATTCTAAAAAGTGACCCTATTAAAGATGTTAGCCTACCTATTGTACTTGCATTTATTTGCTGTAATAGTCAAATATTTCGCCCTGTGGGTTGAAGAAAAGATTTCTGATTCTGATATCTGCATCTGGGTATGTCGGTGCCAATTTGCCTACACATCTGCGCCCATTCTATAAATGTGTTTCCCTGAGTGAGGCTTATCACAAATGTTGCTGTGTGTGCGCAGGAGTGTGTGACTGCCTGTGTGCCATGGCAGAGAGAGAAAAAAAAGAGTTAGAAAGGGAGAGAGAGAGACACCATCATGCTGTTAATGACGGAGCCAGATGCAGGGAAGAGAGCAGGAGTGTAAAAAGCTCTCCACGCTCCCCATCTGGAAGGCATCGCCCCCAAATGAAGTTGTACAAAAGCATCCCATTGATAATAAAGCTAATTTTTATGGCTCTGACAAGTATGTAATTATGTTCAGCGGTGCTTTTCAGATTTTATCACAGTCAATAAACCACACTGGCAATTTCCCGTTCCCCCATTTGACATATTTACACGGATCCATCTGATTGGAGGAATTAGTTAGCTCTGATGGATATACACTAGTGATCTGTGACTTCTGCTGCGCTCATCTGTTAGCCACCGCTCATCTGTTAGCCACCGCTCATCTGTTCACTCTGTCTTTTCTTCTCTCGCCTTCTGCCTTTCTCCTCCTTTCACACATCCCTCACATAATATTTTCTCCGTCTTTGTCTTTACTTGAGCGCCCACTGCCTTGCTTAATGACATTTCAGCAGTACTCAAGTGAAGGAGGTATCACTCCTTCCTTTCTCCATCACGCGAAAGGATTCAATATTTCATGAAATCTACTTCAATAACCTTTCACGTATTACCACCACGGTGTTTAAGCTTGCAATGCAATTGGATTTATTTTTTATTAATTTCGACGCAAGCTTGAAATTTAAAAGTATTAGTGACAGATATTTTACACTGAGCCATATTCAGTTGAGGTAAAACAACTTAGATTAGACAAATGTCATGACTTGTGTACCTTCACAAACTCATGTGCAGTTTACTTTGCTATTGTTGGCATTAATTGCATCTGCAGTGCCATAATACGCTTTCATCCAAAATGATATCAACAAATAGAACATGAAACTGTTAAAACATATCATAAACGTGTTGTCATTTAATTCAGTTTTATAAGCTTAACTGGTGTTTACATCCCTAAATATTAACGGTTTGGTATCCTTTAACAACATTTAGAAATATCTATCAACATGAAATGTTGTTCATTGTCAAAGTCTATAAACTGTGATGGATATTTACCAAAGACATTTTGTGCTACTTGCAAAAGTTGTATATGAATTGTAGTTTGAAAAATTATATTTTTGTCTCATGGATATCTGGATCTGAATGAGTGTATACATGAATAGTATAAATGAGACGAAAGTTAATCTTACCCTATCTGGTTCTTGCTGCCTCTCCCCTTATTCTGTCTTGATTTAATGTCATTTTTATAAAGGGGCGCTGTTATGCTCCTTTTTAGGTTCAGATATGTTTTTTGTGCCTCTACTTTGACATGTCATGATGTCAAGACAGAATAAGGGGAGAGTCAGCAAGAACCAGATTGGGTAAGACTAACTTTCGTCTCATTTATACTTTAATGCTCAACGGTCTTTATTGTTCTCATACTGTCTGTGCTGCAGCACCTATTTCACCCTCTGTCTGAACTCAGAGCCTAGTCTGCTCTGATTGGTCAGCTGGCCGGCCCTGTGTGATTGGCCAACAAATTAGAGATGTCCCTCCCCTTAGCACGTACAATTTGTATGAGCGCTAGCCAATAGAAACACATAGGTATATAGTGGTGTCACTGTGTTTCTGAAATTAAAAAAGGCAGTCCAATGCAGGCGTTTCAGGCCGGGGGGGACTGGGGGCGGTTTGTGGAAGAGAAACTTTTTTTTTTAAGTCATTGCAGACCATTGATTTGTACTAAAACCTATAAGCTAAAATCCCCAAAAAGCATAATTGGGCCTCTTCATTGTCATTTATTTTACCAATGTGTCCTAATGCTTTTTGCCTTCTCTCAATCTGTCTCTATAGGAGAGAAGTCTTATCTGTGTGACCTGTGTGGCTTTGCTGGAGGCACGAGACACGCCCTCACCAAACACAGACGCCAACACACAGGTAAGCAGCAACACACACACACACACACACACACACACACACACACACACACACACACACACACACACACACACACACACACACACACACACACACACACACACACACTGAACTGATGTCCAAAACTAATCTGGGCACACACACAAACTGTGCAGA